>NC_037682.1:90365250-90521028 GCF_003255815.1 Theropithecus gelada | reverse complement strand
AAAGAAAGAGAGAAAGAAAGAAAGAAAGAAAGAAAGAAAGAAAGAAAGAAAGAAAGAAAGAAAAGATGCAAAATTTTACTTTCATTAAACCTAGGTTTATTGTTAAAAGCAGCTAATTTTGCTGCAAGACAAGGAAAGAAAGCACGTTGCTTACAGACTAGAACAGGTACAAAATGGAATTTGCTTCTGTCCTTTTTTTGAAGTGAGACAAAATTTCCAGATTTTACTTCTTTAAAATATATTATTCATAAAATTAGAGAAACATGAAAGAAAAGTTATTTGCTATCTTCATCAGAAAACAGTCTTGATTTAGGATGAGGAAATATAATTAGCGATTCCATTCATCAGTATTTCCTATCCTTTTAAAAAAGGTACTGTGCTTAATTCTACAAAAAGATATTGTCTTTAATTCTACAAAATACGCAAGGTCTGTAGAGTATAGACATCCATGATAATGTGTGGATCCTCCTTTTGAATTTCTTTTAATTTGTAAGGTCTTTATTATGCTGTCCAAGATGAAATAAAAGGATATTTAATGTAAACATTATTACCTGTCAAAAACCATGCAGTATTTCTTTTGATTTATGCAAAATATTTGTCAAAAAATGTTTGTCCAAGATAAAATAAATAAGAGAAGGGGAAAGGAGAGGGAAGCAACTATCAAACCAAATATATAGTAAGTTTAAGACAACTAGAGTGTAATTAAAACAGGACATTGAATCCTATTTACTTTTTTCAATATAGCTTCCTTCATTTCTAATTATCTCTTTCTTCCCAGGTATTTTTACCTGGTAACTGAAAGCTAGGCTGTTAGATTTCTCTCTTTCTCATCAGACATTGGGTAATATAGTTCTTGTTGGTTTAAGGCTGCCACGATATTTCCCCCTGGGGAGAAGATACCATTTTCAATCCGGGAGGTTAGCAGAATGTGAAATCATTTTTGATTACTGTTCTTCTATTTCATCCTGGTTCACTTAGTATAGGATATTGTATTTGTGAATTACCTGTCATCAAAGGCTTCCTGGTGTGTTTATAATGGCAAATGAACTACAAGCTAAGAATTTAATTTTCTATAATGTGAATGTAAAGCTGTTTATTATGTGATCCACAATGATTGCATTGGTATATTAGCTAAGAAAGGAATTGTGTATATTAAGTCATTTTACAATCACATTATTTTTTGCTATGCCATCCCCTTATCCACTCCAAACAAAAAGTAAAGTAAGAATATAGATTATATTCATTGGTAATTCAGATAAGATCCTCAATGTTACATAAAATTATTGGCCTTAAGGTGGTAGAAAAGTAGACTAAAACTATCCATTTTCAGTTTATTTTAGCTGTACAGATAACTTATTAATAGAAGAAAAGTAAACAATTAGAGAATCTTAGAGATTCTCTTATTGTAAGTGATTCCTACAGGTGACTTAAAATTTTTAATAATTTCCATTTTAGTAATTATTGAAAGAAAGCCAAATTATATTAATTTCTGTTTCATCTGGTTATATGTGAAACATCAGAATTGCAGCCTATTAAAACACCATTTCGTTCTCCAGAGATTAGAATCTTGATATCTCAAAGGGTAAATTTAGCCCTTTGTATATATTCATGGTAAACTAATACTGAGAGCTAATTTAGCATTACTGTGTTATAGCAATCAAAATATCCCCTGTATTTTTAACATTATAAGCAACAAAAGTCATTTTTATATATACATTTAACACTAATCAAATGAATAGAAAACTATGACAGAGAAGAACACCAAAATTATTTGAACATCTCCAATATTTTACAAGTCAAAGTATATGTGGTCTAAAGAGGAAATAATCATGTGTATTCTCCAGACTTTCAGACTTTAAGTACTTGTCTGATATATTTTCATTTTTTGAAGAACAAATTCCTTTCTCTCTCTCTTTTTTCCCCTTTCTCCATTCCTTCTTTCCTCCCTTCCTGTCTTTCTCCCTTTCTTCCTTTTTTCCTCTTTTCACAGGCAGATGCGAAATAAAGATATGCAGCAACCTAGTGTAATGATATATGTATGATTAACATTAAAGTGATTATATTGTGTACATATGATGAATATTGAAGTGATTTTATATATAAAGAGAGAAACTATAAACAACTGAAGATAGAGCAGACTTAAGCCTAACCTAGATATAAGTTACATCCCATTGAAAAATAAAAATGTATTCAATTTAAAGCACAGCTCTGTATCATTATATTAAAAACCTCTTTACTGCGTCATTTCACTGAGTAAATCTAATAGCTAAGCAAGAATAAAACCTTCTCTCCTTAAACTGGCATCTTTATTCCCTTGAGGCTCGAATTCTATTTGCTCCTCTGGAGGATTTCATTTTATTTTATTTATTTACTTTTTGAGACCAAGTCTCACTCTTGTTCCCCAGGCTAGAGTGCAATGGCGCGATCTCAGCTCACTGCAACCTCTGCCTCCCGGGTTCAAGCAATTCCCCCTGGAGGATTTTAATAGTTAAAATACGTATTTCCTTTCTTTGATTCTCTCAGACAAATTTCCTATTTGGTATTTCACTCAGTTTTAATAAAACAGAGATTAAATTGTGAGCTTTGTTGTTCCTTGTTCTGTTATGCAGCCAAGTAAACTCTCAAATCTTCAGTTATACGACTGCAATATTGCAATTAATCCCCTTTTCAAAGGCAGGATGATAGTCAATTCTCCATAAGAAAATAAGAACTAAAGAGTGACATTCATGTTTATTATTGCAAAACTGCAAGTCAAGAATATCTAATTTTTCTGTACAAAGTAATAAGTATTTTAATTCTCCACATTTATATTCCTCAGTTAAAAAAAAAAAAAATGGAGAAAATAATCTCTGGGCCCTGTCCTTTTCTTGTGAGTTGGCACAAATTTGCTTAGGTCGATATTAACAGTGTGATTGGAATTTCTGTGTTGTTAAGAGATTAGCAAGTTAGCTTTCTTTGGTATGTTTTGGTTGGACTAGGTTTGGGGTAGGGGAAAGTGCCCATTCTCTTAAGTGCTGTTATCAGTTAATTGTAATATTCAAGAATATTAGGAGTTAAAGATGAACTTGTAAAATAATAGAAAAAAATTGAAACAACATATTTTCTAATACGATAGCAATTCTTACTCTAGCTGTAAACTTTACAATTTTTAAAAAATTTTTTTATCAATTGAAGTAATGCATTTTACACTCATTTAGGACTACCCTACTATATGGCAGGCAAAGTGCTAATGTCATCAGCTCTGGAAGCATAGGAGAGAGGAAGACAGAAATCCAAATCAATGACTGCGAACAGTATGGTAATTGCTTGATAGAAATATGTAAAGAATGCTAAGAAAAAATATTACGGAGGATAAATGAAACCAGACTGATCTTTTTTTGTTTGTTTGTTTGTTTTTTTTTTTTAGAGGGACTCACTCTGTCACCCAGGCTGGAGTGCAGTGGTACAGTGATACAATCTCTGCTCACTGCAACCTCCGCCTCCAAGGTTCAAGCGATTCCTCTGACTCAGCCTCCCAAGTAGCTGGGATTACAGGTGCCTGCTGCCACGCCTGACTAACTTTTTGTATTTTTAGTAGAGACAAGGTTTCACCGTATTAGCCAGGATGGTCTCGATCTCCTGACCTCGTGAGCCGCCTGCCTCAGCTTCTCAAAGTACTGGGATTACAGGCGTGAGCCACCGTGCCCAGCCAGGCTAATCTCTTAAGTGTCCAGCTAGTGGTTAAATTTTGCCTTGGTTTTAGGCCTGAGGAAATAACATATGTATTTGGGACAACATGACATCTGTAGAATTTACTGGTATTAAAAGTAATGGCAAAACCACAATTACTTTTACACCAACCTAATATTTCCATATGACTGGACTAGAGGGGGTGGATGGGATTCATGAAAAATGTGACTAGAATGAGAGAGTGGAGCCAAAATATATATAGGACCAAGTGTGCTTGGTAGGCAGTATTTTATTTATTCTAAACACACCAAGAAGATCACCATTAATGAATTTTACACTGGGAAGTGATTAAATGAGGTTTTATTTTGTTTCCCCAGGAAATTATTTTGCTATTTGGGCATTTAAGGATATTCTAGGATATGGACAAGACACATGAAGTAACATAAATGGTATACAAACCAATTATTATAGAAGAAATTAATATCAAGCCTCATTGTATCTCCCAAATTGCCAAATTCACAAACCTATGTGATTTTATAAGTGAATATGAACAAACTCTCAAAATTACACAATTTCAATACCATTTAAAATGTTTTAGTAAAGAGAACAAGGAAATATTTCAAAGATCTGTCCTTAACAAAGGCTGGGATGTTATTAACAAAATGTGACAAAACCAGCATTAAAAAACAACTAAAAATATATACTCATGTATGTATTCAAATTTATTTTAAAGAGCAGAAAAAATCTGGTAGTATATCCATATCATGACTTATATAACTCATTCTAGATTTGTAAGAACAGTAGAATATTAGAAAGTCTATAAGTATAAATCATTAATAAGTCACAGAAGAAAAAGAAAATGTTATCTCCATAGTTGCAGAAAGGCATTTCATTATATTTAATAGCCATTAGTACAAAAAACTTACACAAACACATACACAAAAACAAAGACAAAAATAGCAGCTACCAAAAATACTAGCAAAATCATCATAAATCAAGATATGGAAACTGCTGTATCACAATGACTGTGTGTATGCGTGTATAAATAAAAAGCCATCAGTATTACTGACTGCTGAAATTTTAGAAGAACTTCCATTAAGTCAGGATGTAACTATCACATTATTATTTGATATTTTTCTAACTGATGCAGTTGGGAATGCAAAGGGAAGCAGAAAGCAAGTTAATCAATGTTCATCAGAAGAAAATTAATAAGTTAATTGTGAAATACCCATACAAAGTACTGTTAGTCAGCTTTGCAGTAATGAGATAAGAGGAATGAAATAAGTTTATATGTGGTATTATGAGATGATCCATATGGTAAGTGCAAATAGCAATAACTATTATAGAAGAATATGTATAAGCTCTTATTTCTGTAAAAAGATATATATATATATATATGTGTTTATATGCTTATACATACATACAATTTTGGGATGATATACACACACCTGTAAATGAACAGACCAGTGTCCTTTCTCTTTGCTTTTGGTAATGGGATTATGGTTACTTTTTGTTATGTACCGTGTTTTCTTTCTGGTATGTATGTATGTATGTATTTATTTATTTATTGTGAGACGGAGTCTCTCTGTCACCCAGGCTGGAGTGCAGTGGCACTAGCTAGGCTCACTGCAAGCTGTAAGCTGCAAGCTCTGCCTCCCAGGTTCATGTCATTCTCCTGCCTCAGCCTCCCCAGTAGCTGGGACTATATGTTCCTGCCACCATGCCCAGCTAACTTTTTTTTGTATTTTTAGTAGAGATGGGGTTTCACTGTGTTAGCCAGGATGGTCTTGATCTCCTGACCTTGTGATCTGCCTGCCTTGGCCTCCCAAAGTGCTGGGATTACAGGCGTGAGTCACCGCATACGGCCTTGGTTTTTATTAACCATAGGCATGAATAATCCTTTTTAAAGAGGTTACTTTAAAAATCTATAGAAATTATGTTCCTTAAGTTTTAAAAATTATTTTCATATTTAAAAATTGATCTCTTTAAACCAATGAAATCACAAACTCCTTGTTCCATATTTATCCTCTTTCACAACACAGCTAATTTTGATTTTTTAGTGTCTATTTTTAAAAATAATATTTTAGTTATTGTAGTTTAAAATTAGGGCTACATCTCTTATTTCCTACTTCTATGGAAAGACATTGAGTCATAAGACTTGACGACTAAACTTTTAGAAGAACTATTCTATAAAAAGTTAATCACAAATAGTTCAAAGTGAAGGCAATTAAACTTTTAAAGGCGTGGTCTAGAATAGCAATACTGGTTTACAAATGAAGGAGTGTACATCATTGCTTCTAAACATTAGTATGAGTATGGCCTTTAATGGTCTCTAATAAAATAGGTTAATTCTATTTCTACTTTAGCTTAGGGCAAAACTCTTCTCTCATTATACAGGATATGAAATCTGAAAACAAAGTAGATCCATGGATATTTCATTTAAGATTTGTGAATTGGAGGATGTTTTTGAACGGGTTGTTTCTGATGAGATAGAAAGGCAAAGATGATAAAAAAAGAAATAAGGTACTTAAAACTAAAATAAAGTGAATAATTGAACATTAGCCATTGAAATTAGCATAGGCTTCTCTCCAGATTGTGAGGCTAAAAGAAATAATCTTCATTCACAAATCATCTTGAAGGCTTAAGTCCATATGGACTTTTAAGTATAAATAATCCAGATTGATTTACACTGAATGAAGAAATTTTTAACTCTTTATTTTTTTATATGGTTTTATAAAACCATATAAAAGGAAGACACCTTTCACTTCCGTTATACTGAAACAGTAAAAGGAGTCAGAAAATCTCTTAAAACAACTTACTCCAAAATCATCAACATGAGACATGTGAGGTGTTAATCTGGAACACAGACAAACTGAGGTGATGCAGGAGGAATTTTAGTATTGTTCTGATAATCCAAGATTAAGAGGAATCTTGGAGACGGAAAGCTTTGTAAATAAGCTGCTGTTTCTTTCTTCAATTGCCTCTGATTTTAAAGTCTACTAATATACATGTCAATGGAATGAAATAGAGAATCTAGATTCAAATAATTTTCAGTAAATGGGAAGTGTTCTTACCATAATTATAACTGATATCTTGGGCTCTAAACAAATTATTTATTTTATTGGCTTTGGCTTCTGTAACCTCTCATTGATTCTTAACATTATTTTTACTTTTTGAGGATACAGATTCAGTAATTTAAGTAAGGTTTTATTTTTGTTATTTTCTTAATCTCTATTTGCTTTCTTTTTAAATAGTGACAGTCAAATACATCCAGCAAATTACCTAGTATTTATAAATTTTTATTTGTTATTTTACTAGAAAGTTCTTAAACATTATAATTTTCATAAAGTCATTACACAATTTTAGCTAGATATATACTTTGCAAGATTATGTATTAATATATTTGTTTATCTTTATGTTTTCACAGTAAATACTTTCCCTTATTAAAATAATATCACTAACAGATATCTACTCACATTATTTTTTACCTTTGCTCCAGTGCCATTTTATTACTTTGTAAAACTGACGGAGTAAATTTTTTTTTCTATGACATATGAGGTCTTGCCAATTTGCTTTTTCTGTGACATTCTCCTAGCACATTGTGCATCAACTTATCGATTAAAAAGCCTAAGCATTTATTAAATAAGAGAAGCAAATTAGTTGATAATAGAAATAAAGTAGAAACTATCTCATCTACACGAGTCTATGTAGATATGAATAACAAAGAATAATTATTAAGGTAGTTTTAAATATAAAATGTTGCTATAATTCATTTATTTCTTATATATAAATCCATTCATTATTTGTACACGTAACTGCTGTGCTTACAAGTCTTGCCTTTAACTCCTCCAAGTAATAAAGAATAAGTAAAATAATGAGTAATATAAGAGTAAGTAGAAGACTTCGCAGCCTCAGATATTCATGGACCATACATGTGAGCATTATTTCTTTAGTATAATCTATCAATTTCAAACGGGTGTTTAAAATTAAAAGCTGAGCGTTAGGTTAAATATTATGTTAAAAAAAAAAAAAACCGCAAAACTTAAAATACCATGTGCTTCTTGATGGGTTCACCAAGAAAATAGTCTAGTGATTCACAAGCTTTAGAATGTGGGGCTGGTTAAAAACATAGATGATAAAAGTTCAGTGGTAAAGTCAGATTTATTATGGATTGCAAGAATCTGCATTTTCACTAGTACCACATTTCCATCTAATGTGTTATTACAGAAATACTAACCTAGGGATTTTTCTCAAATTTATCTCATGTAGTAATTGCTTTTTTACACTACCCAAAGATAAAGAGGCACGGAAGACCTATTCTGACGAACCAGATTCACGGTAAACAACCGAACAAAATGCCTATTAATTAATAATAAGAAGCAACTGCCAAACAGGTTACAATGTTTGTGTTGTCTTTAAAGAATATTCCCCCTGGGAAACTAAATTATTTCATGTGACTATAATTCTTGGAATATGGAATTACACACGGGGAAGAGGTTTATTTGATCACATAGATTTAAGAAATTGTAAATGGATGATTTACTCATCTGCACTACAGGAGTTATCAAAATACAAAATTTAGGTATGAATTCCAGAGTATCTTGTTGAAATGTAGATTTTGATTCTATAGATGTTGGGTGGGCTTTCAATTTCTGAATGTTTAACAAGCTCTCAGGTGATATAGATACTGATGTGGCTGGTCCAAGGACCACATCTGAAGGAACAAAGCACTAGTAAGCCCCTGGAAAATCAAAGATTCTAGTTAGCTGGTCAATATACTTTTCTCAAGTTTCCGGTTTTTACCTAATAAACATTTCCAAGAAAAAATACATTTCAATTAAATATGTAAAAAAAATTTCCATATACATATAACTGATATATACATATATGTGTATCAATGCTCTTTTGAGAATATTCCTTGGGAATAGGTAAGCTAAATAAATACATGCAATTATTGAATTTCATAGACTATATATATTCTGATACTTAGTATATTTATTAATCTTTTCTTTCTTTCCCAGCAACCTTTAGATGAACTTATTATTAGTCTATATACTGACTAAACTCCATGTATTTCTTTGAAAATTCATTGATTCCTTCAACAATAACAAACTATCATTTATGTGCAAGACATTGCCAGTTTATATGAAACTACGAAGACTATTAAATTTGGACTACTAGTAAGAGTTTTAAAATTAAGTTTGGAAAAACCCCAAACAAGATAGAGTAGGATTAGTTCTTTAATACAAATATGGATCAAGTGCAAACTAGGTCTTATTAACCCCATGTTATAAATAGAGAATTAAAAACTCATAGAGATTAAGCTACTTGTTTACATTCATATAAATGGCAGAGCTGAGAATCTAAACCACAACTATCTTAACGCAAATTCTAACAACATGTCATCATATATGAAGTTGTAGGAAAAACTATTCAGAGTGAAGATGAGAATGAGTAATTGTTACTATAATGGATCCATTACTCGATGCGCAAAACAAGTCAATAGGCTGAGTAACCAAGTTACAGCAAAGAAACAGGTTCAATCATGGGGCCACTGAACAAGGAAACAAGATAAAACCTAAAATCCATCTCCCTAGGAGTTTAATCACTAAACTAAAGGGAAAAGTCAAGTTGGGAACCGCTCTGGGCAAACCTGCCTCCATTCTTTTCAAAGTCATACCTCTGTTCACTGAGATAAATGCATGTCTGATTGCCTCCTTTGAAGAGGCTAATCAGAAACTCAGAAGAATGCAACCATTTGTATCTTACCTACTTATGAACTGGAAGCCCCTCCCCACTTGAGTTGTTCCACCTTTGCCTCGAGTTGTCCCTCCTTTCTGGAGGGAACCAATGTTCCTCTTACATATTGATTGATGTCTCATGTCTCCTTAAAATGTAAAAAACTAAAATGTGCTCTGACCACCTTGGGCACATGTCATCAGGAACCCCTGAGGCTGTCATGGACACACGTCCTCAACCTTGGAAAAATAAACTTTCTAAATTAACTGAGACCTGTCTCAGATATTCAAGATTCACACAGGTATACGGATATCTGACTTTTTATTTGTGTTTAATATCATCTTTTTGAGAGATGGCTAGATTGATACACAGCTATAAATCATAGATTGCTATATAACATCCATTATATAAATATACCATATTTTATGTATCCATTATACTGAGATAGTTTTGTTGTTTTCAGATTTTTCTATTAACTAAAATGCTTCTGTGATCTTCTTGCCCGGTAAATGTGTGCAAGAAACTATCTTCTCTAGAAAGTGAAGAGTATGAATATTTTCTACTTAACCAAATAAAATTAATTACATACATAAAGTTTTACCGATATGGGCTGGGCATGAGGGCTCACACCTGTAATCTCAGCACTTTGGGCTGTGGCAGGTGGATCACCTGATTTCAGGAGTTCGCGACCAGCCTGGCCAACATGGTGAAACCCCGTCTCTATTAAAAATACAAAAAATTAGCTGGGTGTGGTGGTAGGCACCTGTAATCCCAGCTACTCAGGAGGCTGAGGCAGGAGAATTGCTTGAACCCGGGAGGCAGAGGTTGCAGTGAGTCAAGATCGTGCCATTGCACTCCAGCCTGGGTGACAAGAGCAAAACTCTGTCTCAAAAAAAAAAAAAAGTTTTACCAATATGCTCTCCTATGAGTAAAATATACATGTTAAACAGTAAATGTTTTATTTTAGTTTTCATGAGAATTTCCCATTTCATTAACAAGACTGATAATTTCTCATATGTATCTTGGCAGTTTTCTATTTCTTTTTCTGTAATATGCAGTAACATATTTTGCCCATTTTACTATTGATTTGTCATTTCTCTTATTAATTTGTAGTTCTTTTTAAATATAGTCTGGATACTAATAACTTGTCAGTTAGTAATGGCAAACGATTTTCCAGTTTGTGTTTTCTACTTTTTCCATGGTAGACTTTAAAGAGCAACTATCATTACTGTCAATGTTGTTCATCTCTATCTATCTCTTTTTAGTAATTTTCACTTTTTGTAATTTTCTTAACCACTCTACACCAAATTAATATAGTTTCTAATATTGATTTAAAACCTTTAAAGTTGTATCTTCCACATATATTTTCATTCTTCCAGGAACTGAAATTTTGTGTAAAGCAAGAATTTGATTTCTCATTCCGTCTCACCTTGATATGTATTACAATTTGTTCACAATGTGTTGAATAGTCCATAATTTCCCCCTATGTATGCATCGTTAATTCTGCTATCGATCAAGATTTCATGTATGAGTGGGTCTGTTAGCCCTACAAATTTCATCGGACAATTTATCAATTCCACAGTGTCTCCATTAATATAATTGATATGAGTTAGGGTAGTTCTCCCCACTAGTTTGTGCTTTTCTGGGAATGTCCCAGATATTCTTTACTCTCAGATGCATTTCTAATCAACTCTTGAAAATATAATCATGTACCACACAACCTTCTGGGGAACCACCAGGAGCAGAACTTTGTTCAGGCCCATGCAGCATCTAGGAGTTGCCCACAACCCTTGGAGATCCAGAGGGCGTGTGTTGCAGTGCACTCTCTTAGCTTTGACATCCACGGATAGCTTAAGGGTTAAACAGCTCAGTGGAGGGTCAGTGTGACAGCCTCTTGCACCCGCACCCAGGTCTTTGTCTAGTGTCCGGGAGGAATGAGATTGCATGAACAAATTGGAGGGTGGTGAATGCAGACTATTTTATTGAGTGGTGGAAGTGGCTCTCAGTGGGATCAGGATCTGGAAAGGGGATGGAGTGTGAACGTGGTCTTCCCTAGAGTTTGGCCATGCTTGGCTGAACTCCTCTCTGACCATAGTCACTGATGTCCAGCTCCTTATTCTCAATGTTCAGATGCTTCTTTTCTTCTCTCCTTCTCTCCCACACCACCCCACTGACAGTGGAGCTTGGGGTTTTCATGGGTTCACGATGGAGTTGGGGTGGGCCAGGGGGGTGTTGGAAAAGGCAACATTCGGGCAGGAAAACAGTAATACTTGTTTCCACTTTGGGCTGCGTGTCCCAGTTTGAGAGTGGGGCTTCACCAGGGACCCTGCCTTCTTCTACACAGTATTTCCCTGCCTACTGTCCATATCATAGAGACACACATTTTAATAACAAACAAAATTGATATGAATACAAGTCAAAATTCACAAGTACATAATAAAGACTTTTCCTATTCCTCTGTTAGATAAGTTAAGGCATAAAATCAGTAGAGACATAGAAGCTTTGAAAAGCACAAGTAACAAAAGTCACCCAAGACAGTGCTCCTTAAAGTAGCCAGGCTACTACCTATTTGTAATATGAAGTGAAAAATGAAACACATCAGAACCAATCAATGTATTATTCTTGATACAAAAAAGGAAAAATGTCCTGGCCTGTGCACCCACTTACTGGCAGCCACCATTCTACTTTCTGTCTCTATGAATTTGACTACTTTAGATACGCATGTAAAAAGAATGATACAATGTTTATCCTTTCATGACTGGCTTCTCTCACTTAGCATATGTCTTCAGCTTTCATCCATGTTGTAGCGTGTGTCAGAATTCCTTTCTTTTTTGAGACCAAATAATATTCCATGACATGTACATATACCACATTTTGTTTATCTGTCTGTTTGTCAATGGGTATTTAGATTGCTTCCACTTTTTGGCTATTGTGAATATGCTGCCTTGCCTTCAGTTTTTGTGGGTGTTTATCAAGAAGTAGAATTGCTCGATATTACATATTCTTAATTGCATCCTTTTAAGCATTCTAATTTTATTTTCTAAATAGACTTGTTTACAGTTTTGTAGTAAAAGATGCAACAGCATTTGTCCTGACCTCTGCACCCACTCACTGGCATGCTCCCCTTCCTGCAAGGAGTTGAAAGCTCTGGACTAAGTAAGCGAGCCAAGCCCTTTGCGAGTACTGCACAGGGGTCAAGGGAACCATCCTGTTTCAACTACATTTAGAATTAACATCTACTCCTGGTGAAGTGGGCAATGACCACCTTTAATTCAGTGTCCTTCTTTCTTTTTTTTTTTTTTTTTTGAGATGGAGTCTTGCTGGAGTGCAGTGGCATGATCTTGGCTCACTGCAAGCTCCGCCTCCCGGGTTCACGCCATTCTCCTGCCTCAGCCTCCCAAGTAACTGGGACTACAGGCACCTGCCACCATGCCCAGCTAATTTTTTGTGTATGTATATGTGTGTGTGTGTGTGTGTGTGTGTATATATATATATATTTTTTTTTTAGTAGAGACAGGGTTTCACCGTGTTAACCAGGATAGTCTCGATCTCCGGACCTCATGAACCACCCACCTCAGCCTCCCGAAGTGCATTGGTGCCAACAGTTTTTATTAATTGGCTTAGAAATTGACTGCTATAATTTTATTCTTCAGCTTATATCTACTTTCTGTTTCTTTATGTTAAATACGTATCTTCTAAACAAAACATAATTGAAATTTTAACATTTAATTCAGTCTGATAATGCTATTAAATTATAAAATTAAGACTGCATTTTTGCTATTATTAGTATGTCTAAATTTGTTTCAATCATCTAATTTTACAGTGATTTGTTAGGCAGCAATAGATAAGTTATATGTAACAGTAATTTGCTGACAGTTATAATTATTGTTTCATAAGGTCAACATTTGTTTAGATTTGTCCACGTTTACCATTCTTGTGCAGCTCTTTGTCTTACCTCTAAGTCTTTCTTTCTGGGAAAACGTTTCTGCTTATGGAAGTATATGTTTTCAAGTATATGTTTTCTGTTTTAGTTTACTGATAATTGCACTATTTCATCCTAAAAATTGAAAGGTAGTTTGTTGGATTGCCATTTAATTTAACAGTGTCTTTCTCTTATAATTTTAAAATAGCACATTGAGATCATCTGCCTCTTTGCATTTATAAATTAAACATTTATAGGTAAATTTTTTCCCACTGGCTGCTATTAAAATCTTCTCTTTTCTTTTTTTGATATTCTGAGTTGTCTAATGATAATCTAGGTATAGATTTCTTGTTATATTTCCTGATCAGAATGATTTTGCTCCCTGAGCCTATAGATGTATATATGCCTTTTTTGTTCAAAACAAATAAAACAGCAAAAAAGCACGTCCTTAATTTATCTTTTTAAAAATATCTTAGAAACGCCATAACACTTATTTTACCTTCTCACTTTATGATCCATGTCTCTTAACTTCACCTTCATATTTTATGTCTTTGTCACATTGTACTGCATTCTGCATAATTTCTTCAGAAACAACATTCAGTTCACTCCTTTTCTACTCAGCTATATATCACCTTCCATTTAATAAGTATTAGACATTAATTATAATTTTGACTTTTTTTCCTTTAAATGTTTTACCAGTTCCTTTTTATAAATTTTCATATACATATCTTACCCTTTGGCAGACTTTTCCCCTTACTTGTGATTTTGATTTCTTCTACTTTTTTTTTTTTTCTTGGTCAGGAACATTTACACTAGATCTGGTATAATACTTCAAAATTTTAATTTTTTATGGATCTCATTCCAGTTTTAATTCTGCCTGTTCTTGTTCATGATCCATGTATATTTTGCTTTCTCTTTTTGTATTATTAATTTATTGTGAAGTCTAGTTTGTCCTAAGTTTATCTGACAAAGTTTTGAGGCTCAATTGAATTTTTGTTGTTGCTGTTTTAGTTTTTGTTTGTTTGTTTGTTTTTCTACTTCAGATAGGATTGGAGTTTATGCCTATTTCAGTTGCAGTGTTTGAAGGCACCACCAAAATAGGTCTAATTTGCATAAAATTATAGACTTTTGGCTAGTTTTACTTGCTCGGAACATGAAAATAGAGTGAATTGCACCCCCAAGCTAATGTGAGGCACATCTTATTATTCAAATTCTTAAAATCACCTTTTATAATTTTCCCTACCCACCCAGTCACATCTAAAACACACATATTTTGTTTTTATTTGTTTCTTTGTTTGTCTTTTCTCTGAGTATGAAAATAGTCAAGAAACTGACCTTTTTGGTCTAAATCAGATGTATTGCATTGTGTAGATGTAAGGCTTTATCTCTAAAAAGACTTAGGTCTCGAGGCCATTAAAACTAAAGTTCCAGGCTATTGGTGAAGCATTATTGACTCTAACGTCTGCTGTCTTGTGTTTCTATTAAGTCTTTCAGCTACAAAAGAGTTTCCCTCTTGTCAGTTCATCCACAGAATTAAAAAAATTGTTACAATATTTGTTCCAACATTTTAGTGTTTGTTGTATCCAGTACATTTGATAATGTTTGATTTCTGATTTTGCAAGAAACAGAGTCCAAGACTTTGAAGCTTTTAAGATAAGTAATGATATACTCCGCTGCATATTTTCAGAAAATCAATATGGCAATGTTAATAGAAAATGACTTGGAAAAAGAAATAAAAATTAGATTCAGGAGTTTCCACAAATTTCAAAAAAATGATGAAAGCAAAAGCTTAAGTACTATATATTTTGTGACTTAGGTGATTTGTAAGTGTAGATAGTGAATCCAAAATAGTTTTTTAAAAGTTTGGAGAATAAGGCTAGAAAAGAGAAAGAAGAGAGTGTGAATAAAATAATATGGTAAGTTAGACATTCTAGATATTTGTTTTAGATGGATTCTATCCTCTCCATAAACTTTGCAATGAGGAAATCTATGGAGATGTAAAGTAGTAGAGTTAGGACAATATGGATGTTATATCCCAGTTACTCTAAAGACTGTTTTAGCAAACTAACTAGAGATTAATTTAAAAGTAATGGTACTTCCCCAAGGCCTAGTCAAGGTTGCATGAAAGAAATGTGTTGTAGATTTGTTTAGGTCACTGTCATGCTTTCTCCTCTTTGTAATTCAGTAGTCATTGCAATAGAGTAAAATCAGGAAAATATGAAAGTAAATAGGGTCATATTTTAATATCAGAAATTGTTAAGGTAGAAATGTCAAGGTTAAAAGGAAGTGAAGCCTCCAATCATAGACCACGACATTGAATTGTACAAGCTTAGTTTAACAATAATGTATTTGCAGTTGAAGAGTTTGTGTCCAGCTGTACACCTAGCCTGAGTGAACAATGTAAAGGTTAAAATTAGTCTGGGGAATACAATTACTCTTATATTTTATTAAGCATAATAATAACCTAACATTCTACATTTTACATTTAAGGTACTAAGATCTCTTGTTAAAATTCCGAATGATTTAGGTGATAAAAAGCAATAAAATCTTAAAAGTCTTAATTTCTTTAGTTAGTTATTATGAATTAGGGTCATGAAAACATGGCAAATAGGAGTTCAGAGAAAAGGAGTTCCCTAGCAAGACAGAAGTTCTCTTGTCTAATAGACGGCTTATATGAAAATATTGAATTAATAAAGAATGTTTTCCAATAAATAGACTTACATGAAGACATGTTTTGCATTATAATCATAGGAGGTCTGCTTATAAAATAAAACTTTTAGTCACATTTGCACATAATACACATTCTCACTCTCTCTAATACTCAATTTAATTTATTCAGGAGTTGGGGAATTATGTATTTTCCAAGTAGTGTTTTAAATTTCCTTCAATGCATCTTGTAAATCTCAAAAATCAAAACTTCTCTACCAATGCCTAATGAAAGCTTCAGGTGGACTAGAGCTTTTTTGGTTTTGCAGAAGAAAAACAGAATTAAAGTTCTAGTAGGGTAAGATTTAGATATGATTCCAAGTTCTCGCCTAAGCAAACTGAAGGTAAAATGACCAAAGCATTGACTAAATGAGAAGCTGAACAGAAGTTTGATAACTCATGAAAAGAGAAAACTTAACTAGAATAAAACTTCCTAGAAGGATCAGAATTATGTATCTAGATAAGAATACAGAGCCAAGGACGAAGAAGCATGTGAAAATAAATATTAACACAAGTGCTATCGTATGTAGCTTTACTTTGGGAACTTGTAGACTCTTAGGGCTTTTTGATGTTTTTCTTGATTCAGTAGAATTTCTCTTTTATCTGTGAAATTTGAGTTCAAGCAAGGAGTTAAATCCCAGCCTAAATATTTTAATTTGCAAATGCAATGATAGTTACCACTGAAAGAATAAAATTGTCACTAAATAAACTCCTCTACATTAGGCCAGGTTTAATTTTGTATTAATTCACTTATTTTATCATATATTTACTTGACAAGTTATATTTTTATATACTAATAGAGTATAACATGATGTTTTGATGTATGTATACATTTTGGAATAGCTAAATCAATCTATTTATTACCTCACATACATTTTTAGCAGTGAGTACACTTAAAATCTACTGTCTTATTAATTTTCAAGTATACACTGTTACGTGACTACAGTCACCATAAAATACAATAGATTTCTTGAACATATTCCTTCTAAATAAATTTTTAATCCTTTGACCAATTTCTTGAACATATTCCTTCTAACTAAATTTTTAATCCTTTGACCAATATCTCCCCAATCCCCATACCCTCTAGCTTCTTGTAAAAATCATTCTACTCTCTGCCTTTACGAATTCAGTGTTTTTAGAATCCACATATCAGTGAGATCATGCTATATTTCTTTTTCTATGCCTGGATTATTTCACTTAGAACAATGATCTTCAGGTTTATCCATGTTGTCACAAATGATGGGGTTTTCTTCTTTATTATGACTGAACTGTGTTCCATTGTGTATATGTACACATACCACATATTTGCTTGATTCATTCATCTGATGATGGATACTTAAGTTGATTTCATAGTTGGCTATTGTGTATACTGCTGCAATAAACATGGGTGTTTAGACATCTATTTAACATACTAATTTCATATTCTTTGGATAACATACCTGATAAAGGAACTGCTGGATCATATGGTAGTTCTATTTATAGGTTTGTTTAGGAAATTCCATACTGTTTTCAATGATAAAAGTTCTAATTTATATTCCCACCAACAGTGTACAAAGGTTCCCTTTCCTCAACATTATCACCAAAATTGATTATTTATCTTGTTGATAATAGTAGTTATAATAGGTGTGAGGTGACATCTTGTTGTTTTAAATTTATATTTCCTGATGATTGAACATTGTTTACTATGCCTGTAGGCCATTTGTATGTCTTCTAGTGAGAAATATTTATTCAGATATTTTGTCCATTTTTTTAGTTGTGTTGTTTTCTTGCTATTGAGTTGTTCAAAATTCTTATATATTTTGGATAGTAACCCCTTAACAAGTGCATGACTTGCAAATATGTTATTCCATTCCGTAGGCTGTTTTTTCACTCTGTTGATTGTTCCCTTTGCTGTGCAGAAGGCTTGTAGTTTGGGTAATCCCGTTTGTCTATTTTTCCTTTTTCACTTGTGCTTTTTGGGTCATATTAAAAAAAATCATTGCTCAGACCAGTATCATGGAGCTTTTCCCCTATGTTTTCTTTCAGTAGTGTTACAGTTTTAGGTCTTATGTTTACGTCTTTAATCCAATTTGAGTAGATTTGAGTACATATTATCAGATAAGCATATAATTTTATTCCTTATATGTGGACATCCAGTTGTCCGACACTACTTATTGAAGAGACTGTCATTTCCAAGTACGTGATCTTGACACCTTTTTTTAAACATCAGTTGAGTATAAATGTGTGGGCTTATTTCTAGGCTTTCTGTTTTGGTAACAATACCATGCTCTTTTGATTACTATAGCTTTGAGGTAGATTTTGAAATAAAGTAGTGTGATTCTTTGGCTTTGTTATTTTGTTCAATATTGGTTTAGCTATTAGGGTATTTTGTGGTGCAACATAAATTTTAGAATTGTTTTTTCGATCTCTGTGAAAAATTTCATTGGAATTTTGATAGAAATGGCATTAATCTGTAGATCACTTTGGGCAGTATGGACATTTTTTACAATATTACTTCTTCTAATCTATGAACACAGTGTATCTTTTTAATTATTTGCGTCTTCTTCAATGTTTTAAATCAATGTTTTACAGTTTTTAGTATATAGATCTTTCACTCCCTTTTTTCAAGTTATCACTACCTATTGTATTTTTTTGTATAGCTATTGGACATAGAGTTGTTTTCTTGATTAAATTTCGGATAGTTAGTGTATAGAAACACTATTGATTTTTCTATGTTAATTTTGTATCCTGCTACTTTATTGAATTTGTTTGTTGTGTCATTTCCTGGGACACAGGCATACAGGTAGCTACAGCATCTCCAGGTTTTGGCATGCAGGCAAGCTCTCTTTGGCAGCTGAGCTACTGACTGGGGTGTGAGCACACTCAGAGAGACATTGGCTCTGGGGCCAGGGGTAAAAATTGGTTTGCTATGGTGATAGCTTTGGTTTCTGAGGCATAGAAGGGCACAGTGAAGCCACAAATCTCGAGTCTTAAGTGTGGGAACTTGCAGTATAGCTAATACTCAGGGGGTCAGTGGCATGCATGAGGTTGGGAGAGGTGGTGGCTTGAGTCCTGGAGTGGCACAGGAGTGGAGTCTTACTGCTTCTTGAAGGGTGGGGTATGCAGCCACATTTTCCTCTCTAGCGCTCTCTAAGAATGGCTGTTGTTTACCTCAGTGGCAAAGCATGTTAGTGTTGTCTGTGGAGCAGAACACTGGGAATGATGGTGGCTCCCACCACATTTCTGATGCCAATAGCCTCTGTCTTTTGTCTTTATCCCTGTTGTCTCCTGGAGTCTCAGGTATTCCAGTCTCACCAACGATCCTTTCTTTGTGAAAATTCTGGTTCCACTGTATTGTTGCAGATTCATAAATGTGCCCAGGAACCCTCGCTGGGCTATTCTGGCTTGTGGATATCTGTCTATATTTGTTTTTGTTTTGTTTTGTTTTGTTTATTATGAGAGGATAAAGGCTGACACTTCACCATCTTGGTAATGTCACTGGCTCCATCATTTTTTGTTGTTGTTATTCTTCATATCAGAATGTGCTGAACATCTTCCTGTGGCTGCAGGGTGCTAATTTATCTGAGGGCGTGAAAATAATATGAAGCATAGATTTTCAAACTTACTAGTGTTCTTTTGTTCAAGCTTTGAAATTAATGGCAAAAACTTGATTTAGAGAATGTTTGATCAAGTAAGATAAAAAAGAGGGTAATCAGACTTAAAAAGCTTGCATGTACCTGTTACCAGAAAATGATATTCTCCAACTCCTGCTGCCTTTTTGTGATTTCCTATATATCTGCCAGAAATATTCTCTTTTGTAATTGCAGTTTAAATCATTTGTGCAATGATTATTTATAGCACACAGATTTATTATTTTTTCACTGATGATGAAGGCAATGCTTCATGACAAAATGTTTGAAAGAAAAAAGGAATAACTAAAATCAGAGCTGAACTGAGAGAAATGCAAATGTGAAAACAACACAAAATATCAGTAAACCCAAAAGTTAGTTTCTTGAAAGAATAAATAAGGTTGATAGATCACCAACCAGATTAATAAAGAAACAAGCGAGAAGACCCAAACAAACACAATCCGAAATGACAAACGGAACATTACCACTTACCCCACAATAGTAGTAATAATAATAATAATAATAATAATAATAATAGGCCGGGCGCGGTGGCTCAAGCCTGTAATCCCAGCACTTTGGGAGGCCGAGGCGGGTGGATCACGAGGTCAGGAGATCAAGACCATCCGGGCTAACACGGTGAAACCCCGTCTCTACTAAAAATACAAAAAATTAGCCAGGCGTGGTGGCGGGCGCCTGTAGTCCCAGCTACTCGGAGGCTGAGGCAGGAGAATGGCGTGAACCTGGGAGGCGGAGCTTGCAGTGAGCCGAGATCGCGCCACTGCACTCCAGCCTGGGTGACACAGCGCGAGACTCCCTCTCAAAAAAAAAAAAAAATTAAAAAAAAAAAAAATAATAATAATAATAAAAACACCCTCAGAGACTCTTCCAGACACTACAATGCACACAAACTAAAAAGCCTAGAATAATAGATACATTCCTGGAAGTATACAACTTCCCAAACTTATTCTATAGGAATAGCATCATTCCGATAACAAAACCTTGCAGAGAAACAATGAAAAAATAAAACTTCAGACCAATATCCCTCATTAACATACTTGCAAAAATCGTCAACAAAATACTAGCAAACAGAATCTAGCAGTTCATCAAAAAGCTAATACACCAGCCGGGCATGGTGGCTCATGTCTGTAATCCCAGCACTTTGGGAAGCTGAGGCGGGTGGATCACTTGAGGTCGGGAGTTTGAGACCAGCCTGATCAACATGGAGAAACCTTGTCTCTACTAAAAATATCAAATTAGCTGGGCATAGTGGTTCATGCCTGTAATCTCAGCTACTAGGAAGGCTGAGGCAGGAGACTTGCTTGAACCTGAGAGGCGAAGGCTGTGGTGAGCCGAGATTGTGCCATTGCTCTCCAGCCTGGGCAACAAGAGCAAAACTCTATCTCAAAAAAAAAAAAAAAAAAAAAAAGGCTGATACACCATGACTGAATAGCCTTTATTCCTGGGATGCAAAGCTGGTTCAGCATGTACAAATGAATAAATGTTCTTTATCACATAAACAGAACTAAAAACAAAAATGACATGATCATTTCAATACACACAGAAAAAGTTTTCAACAAAATTCACCATACATTCCTGTTGAAAACCCTCAAGTAACTAGGCATCTAAGGAATATAACACAAAATAATAAAAGCCATCTATAACAAACCCACATCCAACATCATACTGAATGAGTAAAAGCTGGAAGCATTCCCCTTGAGAACCAGAACAAGAAAAGGATGCCCACTCTCACCACTTGTATACAACATAGTTCTGCAAATCATAGCCAGAGCAATCAGGCAAGAGAAAGAAATAAAGACATTGAAATAGGAAGAGAGGAAATGAAACTCTGTCTCTTCACAGATAATATGATTCTATGCCTAGAATACCACATAGTCTTTGCCCGAAGGCTCCTATATCTGATAAACAACTTCAGCAAAATTTTATGAAACAAAACCGATGTACAAAAATAAGTAGCATTTTTTATACACCAATAACATCCCAACTGAGAGCCAAATCAAGAATGTGATCCCATTCACAGCCACAAAAAAATAAAATAAAATAAAATACCTAAAAATACAGCCAACCAGGGAAGTCAAATATCTCTACAATGAGAATTACAAAACCCTTCTGAAAAAATCAGAGGCAACACACACAAAAAAAACAGAAAAACATGCCATGCTCATGGACAGGAAGAAAAATATTGCTAAAATGAGAATACTTCCCAAAACAATTTATGGAATTAATGAGATTCCTATCAAACTATCAATGACGTTTTCACAAAATTAGAAAAAAATAATTCTGAAATTCATATGGAACCAAAAAAGATCATGAAAAGACAAAGAAATCCCAAGCCAAAACAACAAAGCCAGAAGTATCACACTACTTGAATTCAAAGTATTCTACAAGGCTACAGTAACCAAATAGCATGTGGTCCTGGTACGAAAACAGACACACAGACCAAAGGAACATGTTAGAAAACCCAGAAAAAAAGTTGCACGCCTACAACCATCTGATCTTCCACAAAGGTGACAATAACAAGCAATGGGGAAAGGACTTCCTATTCAATCAATGACTCTGGGATAACTCACTAGCTATGTGCAGAAGATTGAAACTGGACCCCTTCCTTTCACCATGTACAAAAATCAACTGAAGATGTATTAAAGACTTAAATATGAACCTAAAACTACAAAAACCCTAGATGAAAACCTAGGAAATACCATTCTGTACATAGGCCCTGGCAAATGTTTCATGACAAAGTCTCCAGAAACAACTACAACAAAAAACTTGATAAGTGGGATTTAATTAAACTAAAGAGCTTCTGCAGAGCAAAAGAAACTAACAACACAGTAAGCAATCTACGGAATGGGAGAAAGTATTTGCAAACTATGCATCCAACAAACTTCTAATATGTACAATTTCTACAGAATGTAACAACAAGAGAAAAAACCATTAGCAAATGGATAAAGGACATGAACAGACACTTCTCAAAAGAAGACATACACACAGCCAGTGCACATATGGAAAAATGTTCAACATTACGAATTAATATAGAAATGCACATCAAAACCACAATGAGATACCATCTCACACCAGTCAGAATGGCTATACTGAAAACAAAGAAGGCTGGGCATGGTGGCTCACGCCTGTTATCCCAGAACTTTGGGAGGCCAAGGCAGGTGGATCTGAGGCTGATCAGAAGTTCAATACAGCCTGGTCAACATGGTGAAACCCCGTCACTACTAAATATACAAAAACTAGCCGGATGTGGTGGCAGGCACCTGTAATCCCAGCTACTTAGGAGGCTGAGGCAGGAGAATTGCTTGAACCCAAGAGGCAGAGGTTGCAGAGAGCCAAGATAGTGCCATTGCACTCCAGCCTGGACAACAAGAATGAAACTTTGTCTCCAAAAAAAAAAAAAAAAAAAAAAGCAAAAAAACAAAACAAAACAAAAAAATATTTAGAAGTAACAGATGGTGGTTTCAGAGAAAGGGAATGTTTATATACCACTGGTGAAAATGTAAATTAGTTCAGCCACTTTGGGAAGCAGTTTGGAGATTTCTCAAAGAACTATTTAAAACAGAACTACCATTTGACCCATCAATCCCATTATTGAGTATATATCCAAAGGAATATAAATTGTTCTATCATGAAGACATATGTACTTGTATATTCATTGCAGCACTGTTCACAATAGCAGAGACATGGAATCAACCTATGTGCTCATCAATGGTGAAGAGAATAAAGAAAATGTTGTACATATATGCCATGGAATACTCTGCAGCCATAGCAAATAATAAAATCATGTCCTTTGCCGCAACTCGGATGCAGCTGGAGGTGATTCATATCCTAAGCAAATTAACATGGGAATAGAAAACCAGATACCACATGTTCTCACTTACAAGTGGGAGGTAAACATCACGTACACAGGGATACAAGGAAGGGAACAATAGACAATAGGGTCTACTTGAAGGTGGAGGGTGGTAGGAGGGTGAAGATCAAAATATTACCCGTTTGTTACTATGCTGACTACCTGGGTGACAAAATAATTTGTAAACCAAACCCCTAGTGACACAAAATGTACCTGTGTAACAAATCTGCACGTGTACTCTCTGAACCTAAAAGTTGGAAAAAAACAACAAAAAAACAAAACTCTAAGAAACAAAAGAAATATTTTAGAAGAGAAGAAGACAGATTTTTTGTTGTTGCTGTTATCAGTTGCCTACATATTTGCATACAATCATGACTGTATTATTTCTCAATAAGATGAAGGTAAAGATTAAGAAAAACTACATAGTATACTTCTAAGAGTCTCAGTATTGTATTTCACCATATTTAGTTACACTGAGAAGTGTATTTAAACATGTCTACCCTTTACGTATATCATAATGACTTCCAACAAAATAAACTGAGCATAACCTAAAGGGTTTTAATAAATGACTTCTCTTTTTTCATACTCCTGTATCCAAGTGCAGGGAATAGACAGATAACATAAGGATTGAGTCCAAAGTATTCCAGATGGCCAGCATCATTTTTACAATTCACAACTTCTAATTTATATAAACAGAATCACAATAAGGTCAAACTAATCAGCGTTTTAGTTTAGTGTTTGTTTAGCATTTTGTTTTTGTTAATTTAATCGATTGATAGGCACATGAAGCATATGTTCCACTCTTTTTATTATTTTTTAAAGGCACCTGAGAAATCAAAGATGGCCAACATATCAATATCTTTAACACTATCTGGTTTTTAAAATGTTTAATATTCCTATTTTCTTCCAATGTGTTTTACTATGGAAAGGTATCATGCAACGTCACTTCTTAGTGCAACAACTGACTCATGTTGCTCTCTTCTGGGTTGTCATCTGTTGTGCATTGGAACTCAGAAGTAACTCTAAAATGTCACACTAGTTAGGGAGAGGTTTTAAGGTAAAAAGGAGAAAAAATTACATTAAAACATGTCAGAGAGAAGAGAAGAAAAAATTTAAATCCCTTATCCTTGCATTATTTTATGAGCATGCAAAGGCCTGGTGCATTTGCTAGATAAATTTAGTGAGTGGGTTTGTATTCAAGTGAACTGGTACTTTCCCACTCCCCTGTTGGTCTCCCTTCTCATGAGTTAAATATAGAAGCAACTTCTTCAGTGCAATAAACTTAAACTCTGACATCAGGAAATCTGGATTTTTGTGGCAGCTATTGATAGTTGTTTGAACATGTCAACTGCCAAATACTTAGAGCCACTGGGCCCAAGTGAAGACACACTTTCCACTCCTGGCATACTGGAAGCCACAACTTTCATGAAAATCTGAGTTTGGTACAACACCCTTAATGGGCTGAAGGTGTTGGACCAAACCCAATCATACTTCCTGTTTTATAATAATTTTCACAGGGTACATCCACCCCCTCATTTGTAAATGCTTCTTTCTCTGTTCTTCATGTTCAAGCAAACCAATGGGCTTATCAAATAAAAAGGAATTGGTTCACTTAAAAGATAAAAGAGTCACCTAGTTAATCACATCCTTACGTAAGTGCCCACAGGGGGAAAAATGCAGAAGCATATCACAATCATAATACAAGACCTAACATCTGGATACACACATTTTTTGAATATAATTGAATACACACACACACACACACACACCTCACTACACCAGATATTACTTAAACATCATTCAATACTTGTTGCATTCAGATATGCATTAGATGTTTTTTCTTCTCAATTTGTTGTTGGATCTTAAGTATGCACTACATAGATTTTGCTGAATCACAAGCAAAAATAAAAGCTATGGATAACAAGCAAAAGAGTCCAAATATAAAACAGAAAAAAAAAAAAAAAAAAAAAAAACACTTGATAAGCCCAGTGGCCTACTTGAGCACACAGAACCAAAAGAAATATTTATTAACATCTCTCCTCCTCCTTTCAACCTTATAATAAATACAGTACCAACAAAAATTCAACAGCTGAAATCTTGTTGCTCATTCAAGTTTGCTTGGTTACCGAGGTTTCCAGCATATATTAGCCTTTAAACTCATGAATCTCAGTAGGAGAATAAACTTACAATTTGATTAACATGCACTCGGGTTTTCTGTTTAGCAAAAGATGGCTACATACCTCTGGCTGATACATAACCTGTCATTCCAGAAACTCCCTTCAATTCTCAATTAGAACATTTAATGTTAATTTTGTGAGAGGACTTTCTATGGGTAAAGTTGTACTTCTTGCAATTAACTTATCAAGTCATTGCTATGTGTCAGGAGGTAATCTTTGCTGATTATCTATAAATTGAAAAGTACAGTTTTAGGTATCTTTAGGATGGGAGAGTGATATTCAGAAGAGAAAGATAACTGGTGAGAGTTAACTGTGATTAAAAGGAAATAACTGTATCACAATCACACTTTTTGAAAGAGCAAACTAGTGCTTTTTTCAAATTACTAATCCCAGCTACACCCTATACCATAGATAAAATAATTTCATTATTCTGTCTCTTCCTCTCTCTTATCCATAGATGCAAACGCATGCACGCGTGCACATGCGCACACACACAATTTTTGCATAGGTTATATATATTGAGAGAAAAGAAAAAGGAGCTATTTAAAATAGCAGCTATTGACTTTTGGGAAGTTAATTAATTACAGTATTACATCAATTTTAAGAAGTGGAATTTAAAAAATTAGATCTCTTTAATAAATGACATTTTACAATAGCTGTCAGCCAAATGGCTATAGTATTACAGTTTTTATTCCTGATAGCATAACCAGACAATTGTACTCTCAAAAATTCAGTAATCAAAGCACTTAAGAATGATGAGTTTAAATAGGAGTACTGTTTGTTTCTGAAAACCTCCAATAGGATACTTTGAAAAGAAAACCACAACTTCAAAAGTTTGCAGATTTATCAGGATCTTGGAAGAATATCTTTTAGACTTATACTGTGTAGTAGTGAATATTGAGCACTTAAAATGTGGCTAGTATAAATTAAGACAATTTATAAGTTAAAAATACAGAATGTCAAAATACAGTACATAATAGTACTTAAAAATAACATAAATATTTCAGTACAACTTTTTAATATATATTACATGTTGAAATGATAAAATATTGAATAAATTTGCTTAAGTAAAATATATCATAAAATGAATCCCATCTGTTTTACACTTTTATATTTAGTAATAAGAAAACTTAAAATTACACACATAGCTCCCATTATATTTCTATTGCACAGTTGCTTTAGACTATATGGATCATTTTTTGCAACACTGCTGCATCAGAAATATTTTGATGGGCCAAAGGATATTATATGGAAAATATAGACATTGATGGCTGTGAGCCAAATAATAATTCTGAAGATTCTGAATGTGAAAGTAATTTTTGAAAAAAATTTTTTACCTTAAGGGTTTGCTAAGTATGGTCCTTGATCTAAATCCATCTTCCACTTATTTTAATAAATAGATGTTTACTTGAACACAGACATATATATGAGTTTACATATTGTCTATGGCTGTTTATGTTTTACAATGGCAGTTTTGAGGAGTTGTAATGGAGTCATTATGGCTGCACACCAAAGTATATTTACTATGACTCATCACAGAAAATGTTTGCTGGATTCTGCCTTAAACAATTGATTTTGTTTATATTTTACTTTTTTATATTTGCATAGAAATGATACAACTGTATGTAAACACATAAGTAGATAATGAATCCTAAATAATAAAATATGATTAGGCAATTATTTCATCAGCATTTTTATGTTAGGTCTTATAAAACAATGTTTTGTGTAACTTCATGTCTGAGAATTAATTAATAATACTTATGTCAAGAAAAGATTACTTTCTATTTCTATAAATAAATATACAAGTTTTATTTGCTTAGTAAATACTTACTGAGACATTTATATATATTAAGCATTTTAAAATAAATACATAAAATAGATTTTAGGGAACAAGTTTCTACATTTCCAGAAACTTACAATCTAGAAGGAGAAAAGCAGAACACACAATTGCAGGGGGTTAAATGGCATGTAAATTAAAATGCAAGTGTAAGGAAAAGGGAGTTTCCTAAATTTGGTGATGGTTAATAACCTTAATGTCTCAGAAAGAACACTAGAAAAAATTCCAGTAGACTCAAAAACACTAGTATTGAATAAAAAGAAAATAAAAATGTATTAGAAAGTATGACATCAACAGCACAGGCAACGAAAGAAAAGATGGATAATTTGGTCTTTATAAACATTTTTTAAATTGTGTATTAAAACACTATTAACAGAATAAAAAGGCACCCCACAAAATAAGAAACCTATTTTTGCAAATCATGTATCTGATAATGGGTTAATATCAAAATATATAAAGGACTCAAAACTCAGTAAAATAAACAGTCTGATTTAAAAATAGGCAAAGGACTTGAATAAACATTTCTCCAAAAAATAAACACAAATATCCTATAAGCACATTAAAAGATACTCAAAATCATTGATCATTAGGGAAGGGCAAATCAAAAGTACAATGAGGAATCACCTTACACCAATGAGAATGTCTGCTACCAAGAGAAAAGAAAACATAAAATAGGTGTTGAAAAGACTATGGAGAAATTTGAAGCCTTGTAAACTACTGGTGAGGAGGTAAAATGGTACAGAAAGTTACGGAAAATAGTATAGTGGTTCCTCAACCTTTTAAAGTATAATTACCATGTGATCCAGCAATTCCACTTTTAGGTATGTAGTCATAAGATGTGAAAACCTGAGCTCAGAGGGATATTTGTACACTCATGTTCGTAGCGGCGTTAATCACAAGAGCTAGGATATGGATGCAGCCCAAGTTCCCACTGAAAAATGAATGGATAAGCAAAATGTGGTACATATATAGAATTGAATATGATTTATCCTTAAAAACAAAAACAATTCTGACATATTACAACATATATGAGCATGGAGAACATTAAACTAAGTAAAATAAAACAATCACAAAATAAAGTAATTACAGTTAAATCATAGAGAAATCATATAGAATGGTGGTTTCCAGAGGATGGTGGGAGTGGAAAATGGGCAGTTGTTATTTAATTGGTATGGAGTTTTAGTCTTGCAAGTTGAAAGGACTCTGGAGAGGAATGGTGATTATGTTTGCATGAAAATATGAATGTACTCAATACCACTGTACATTGTACACTTAGTAAAGGTTCAAAATAGCAAATGTTATTTTATGTGTTTTTACTACAATAAAAATGGAAAATATATATGGAAAAAAATGTGAGAATTTTTAACTATTTTAGAAAGCAGGAATATTTTCTAAGACTCAAAATCCATAAGGCATAACAAGGTTAATAAACTCAAATAGAAATTTAAATGGAGGCATTTTCTTAAAGAAAAATATTATACACAGTCTAAGAATGGTTGAAATTGGAAAAAATATTTACAGCTATTACTGTAAAAATAATTAAACAATGGGTAAATATTTACAACAATTTATAAAACAGTAAATACCCAAATGACCAATAAGTAAATGGAAACTTAAATAACTTTATTGGTCATAAGAAAAATGAAAATCAAAATCACAATCACAGTGTGCTTTAACTATCTATTTTCCTCAAGGACTAAATAGAAAAGACGAAATACACTAAGCATTGACAAGCATGCCAAAAAATTAAAAACTTCATACTATTAAAATTCTAGAAGAGAACTTCAGAAGAACCCTTCTATACATTGAGTTAGGAAAAAAAAAAATCCAAACAAAAAACCAAAAACAAAAACAAAAAAAAAAAAAAAAAAATTAAATAGGTAGGACTTTATTAAACTAAAGAGCTTCTGCACAGCAAAGAACAAACAGAAAACCAGTCAGCAGAATAAACAACCCACAGATTGGAAGAAAATCTTTATAATCTATACATACAACACAGGACTAATATTCAGAATCTATAGCGAACTCAAACAAATTAGCAAGAAAAAAACAAACAAATCTCAAACAAATCCCAGCACTTTGGGAGGCCTAGGTGGGCAGACTACCTGAGGTCAAGAGTTTGAGACCAGCCTGGCCAATATGGTGAAATCCCAACTCTACAAAACTACAAAAATTAGCTGGGTGTTGTGGCGGGTGCCTGTAATTACAAATATTCAGGAGGCTGCGGCAGGAGAATCACTTGAACTCGGGAGGCAGAGGTTGCAGTGAGCCGAGAATGTGCCATTGCACTCCAGCCTAGGCAACAAAGCGAGACTCTGTCTCAAAAAAAAAATAAAAATAAAAATAAAAAATAAAAAAGTGGGCTAAGGACATGAATAGACAATTCTTAAAAGAAGATATACAAATGACCAACACACATATGAAAAAAAACTCAACATCACTAATGATCAGGGAAATGCAAATCAAAACCGCAATACGATACCACCTTACTCCTGCAAGAATGACCATAATAAAAAAAATCACATATAATAATGTTGGCGTGGATGCAGTGAAAAGGGAATGTTTCTACACTGCTAGTAGAAATGTAAACTAGTAGAACCACTATGGGAAACAATGTGGAGATTCCTTAAAGAACTAAAAGTAGAACTACCATTTGATCCAGCAATCCTACTATTGTGTATCTACCCAGAGGAAAAAAAGCCATTATATGAAAAAGATACTTGCACATGCATGTTTATAGCAGCAAAATTCACAATTGCTAAAATATAGAGCCAGTCCAAATGTCCATCAAACAAAGAGTGGATAAAGAAATTGTGATATATATATATATATATATATATATATATACACACACACACACACATACACACACACACACACACACACACATACACACACAACAGAATACTACTCAGCTATAAAAATGAATGAATTAATGGCATTTGCAAACTGGATGGAACTGGAGACTATTATTCTAAGTGAAGCAACTCAGGAATGGAATCCAAACATCATATATTCTCACTCATAAGTGGGAGCTAAGCTATGAGGCTGCAAATGCATAAGAATGATACAATGGACTTTAGGGACTCAGGGGAAAGGGAAGGAGGTGATGTATAAAAGACCACAAATTAAATTCCGTATATACTGCTCAGGTGATGGGTGCACCAAAGTCTCACAAATCACCTCTAAAGAGCTTACTCATGTAACAAAATACCACTGGTTCCTTAAAAATCTATGGAAATAAAAAGGTTAAATAAACAAATAAATAAATAAACCTTCATACATTGTTGATGGGAGTTAAAATTAGTACAACCTGCCTTTATTTGTTTGGGCTGAGTAAACACAATACAACACAACACAACAAAACCATAACTGGCTGGTTAAACAACAGACATTTATTTTCTCACAGTTCTGGACACTAGATACATGATCAAGTGCCAGCAAGTTTAGTTTCTAGTGATGGCTTTTTTCCTGGATTTTAACAGTAGCCTTTTCACAAGGCCTTTTCTTGGTGAGTATGTCTGGAGACAGAAAAAGCAAGCTCTCTAGTGTCCCTGCTCATTAAGACACTAATTTTCTGTAAAATAAGGGCTCTACGCTTCTAATAATCCCAGATAACCTTCATTCCTTCCTTACACAAATACAACCACATTGGAGGTAAGGGCTCCAATGTATAAATTTTGAGGGTACACAACACACAATTTAGTTCAGTGCACAACCACCTTGAAAATTTTTTTGGCATTGCATAAAGAAGCAGATTGCAAATATTGTCTATGATTCAAAAATTCCACTTCTTAGTGTATACTCAATAGATAAACTTTCATTTCATTAAAAGTATACTTTAATTATTCAAGAAAGCAATTAATGATAATCCTAAACTATAAATTAACTGAAATGCCCATCAGCAGTAAATTAGACCAATGAATTTTGGTCTCTTCACATAATGGAATACTGTAACTCAATTACAATAAATTAGCTACCACAAAAAGCAAAATTTCAAGAAACTACAAATATAAATTCAGTGATAAATGAGAGCCAACTGAGTACATGTGATATGGTTCAACTTTTATGAGATCTGGAAGGTGTAAAAACAAATCTGTGATTCTAAGTGTCATCATAGTGCTTGTGATTCGGGTGGTAAGGGGAAGTTGATAAACCATGAACATTGATCTAAAACACCTGAGGTAGTGTTTAATATTGATGAAACATACACCACCACATCTAGTTCGTGAAAACTTTAAGTTCTACACATGTGATATAGGCAATTTGTTGTATTTATATGATATTTAAACAAAATTGTTTCTTTAATTGTTAATGCAGTAAAGAAATATTTTATGTTACACTGTACTTTGTGTTTAATTACTATGCATTCAAAATTGTTGATCCAATTTATTTCGGTCAATAGTAAAATTTTCATTAAGAAATAACATTATGAGGAGGTAGAGTAAGATGGTGGAAAAGAGCCCTCCAGTGAGTGCCCCTTTTCCCACATACACAAAGAAAGAACAATTTGAACAAATATCCATGTAATAAAATACATTCACAAAAGCTAGAAAACAAAATGAGGGATTATAGTACCTGGTTTTAGAAAAATAGTAAGAAAAGGCACATTGAAAAGGATAGAAAGGACAGTGTAACGCTGCCTACATAATCCCTGACCAGCCCCAGGAAGCACAGTGAAGAGAGAGACTCCCTCCACTTGATGGAGAGAAAGGAAAATGAGAGAGGGACTTTGGGAATCCAGTGCACTTTCTCCTGGTGTCCCTGCAGGCTCATTGATTTAGTGACCTCACATACTGTGAGATAATTTCATAAACAAGGTCTTAGGGCATCCTCCAGGGCTGAAACAGCAGCAGTGATCATTGACTTAGGAAACTAAACAGTCAGTACCCTATGAATTCCTGGAAAGTTCTTTGAAGAAGGACAGGTACAAACAAGGACAGACTGTGAAGACTGGAATAAATGTAAAATTCTTCAATGTTCAGACATTGATGTACACCCATAGGCATAAAGAATATTTAAGAAAATATGCCCTAGCCAAACATACTAAATAAAGTGCTAGCAACTTACCCTTAAGAGATGGAGATATGTGATCTGTCAGATGGGGACTTTAGAATAAGTATTTTAAGAAATTTGATGAACTTCAAGAAAGTACAGAGAAATCTTTCAGAAATTTATTAGAGAAATTTAAGAAAGAGATTAAAATGATTTTTAAGGTATCAAACATAATGAAAAATAGAACAAATAACTGAAAAATGCATTAGAGGGTCTCAATAGCAGAATATATCAAATAGGAGAAAGAATGTGTGAGCTTGAAGACAGGCAATTTGAAATATACAGTTAGAAGAGAACAAAACAGAACAAAGAAAGCTTATAAGATCTATGGCATAGCATCAAAAGAGCAAATTTAAGAGTTTCTGGCCTTCAAGAGGAAGTGAACAAAGGAAGGGTAGGGATAAAAATCTTACTCAAAGAGACAACTTTCTGAACCTAGAGAAACGTGTGTGTGTATATATATATATGTGTGTGTGTGTGTGTGTGTGTGTGTGTGTGTATGTACAGGAAGGTGAAAGATTGCCAGTCAAATTCCAACCAAAAAAAGACTACTTCAAGAGCATAATAATCAAACTCTCAAGGGTCAATGAAAAACACACGATTCTAAAATGAGCAGGAGAAAAGAAGGAAATAACATATAAAAAAGCTCCAATATGCCTGGAAGCAGACTTCTCAGAGGAAGGACAGGAGACAGTGAGACAACATTCAGAATGATGAAGTAAAATAAAACAACAACAACAACAAAAAAGAAACACCCCACCACAGATAATGCTGTATCTAAGAAATCTATCCTTCAGTCATGAACGAGAAATAAAGACTTTTCCAGGCAAAGAAAAGCTGAGGGAAACCATCACCACCAAACCTCTCTTACAAGTAAAAGCCAAAGTTCTTTATTCTGAAAGATAAAGATGATAAAGTGTATGAAGAAAACATCTGGCCGGGCGCGGTGGCTCAAGCCTGTAATCCCAGCACTTTGGGAGGCCGAGGCGGGTGGATCACGAGGTCAGGAGATCGAGACTATCCTGGCTAACATGGTGAAACCCCGTCTCTACTAAAAATACAAAAAACTAGCCGGGCGAGGTGGTGGGCGCCTGTAGTCTCAGCTACTTGAGAGGCTGAGGCGGGAGAATGGCGTGAACCCGGGAGGCGGAGCTTGCAGTGAGCCGAGATCGCGCCACTGCACTCCAGCCTGGGAGCACAGCGAGACTCCGTCTCAAAAAAAAAAAAAAAAAAAAAAAAAAAAAAAAAAAAAAAAAAAGAAAACATCTTCAGGGATACAGCTTACTAGTAAAAGTAAGTATATAAATTCAGAATACTCTCAGTGTAATTGTGGTGTGTATATCACTAATATCTTTACAGTATAAAGACTAAAAGGCAAAACTGTAATTATAAAAAAGACAATAATTGAACAGATAAACAATAGAAATATGTGAAAATTGAGACAAGTCAAGATGTAGGAGAAATGGAGTTAATGTAGAGGGTTTTTAAATAGTTTTTGTTTGTTTTCTTTATATTTTGTGATCAATGGTAAGTTGTCATTAGTTAAAAATAACTTGTTATAACTCTAAGATGTTTTCGGTAAGCCTCACTGTAACCACAAGGGACAACCTATTACTGTAGGGTACATCAAGAATAAAAAGGAAGAAAATAAACCAGATAAAATCACTTAAGCACAAAAGAAGACATAGGAAGAAAGAAGTTACAAAGCAACCAGGAAACAAGCAACAAAATGACAGTAGTAAGCCATTACCTATCAATAACAACCAATTAAAAGACACACAGTGATTGAATAGATTTGAAAAAAAAAAAAAAGACTCAACTATATGCTGCCTACAGAAAATTTACTTTACCTATAAATATGCAAATAAACTGAAAATGAAGGGATGAAAAGGGTATTCCATGCAAATTAAAACCTAAAAGAGCAGGAGTAACTGTACTTATAGCAGATAAAATAGACATGTAAAAAATGGTAAAAAATCAAAGAAGGTCATTATATAAAGATAAAAGAGTCAATATAGCAGTGGAATATAACGATTGCAAATATATATGCCCCCATCACTGGAGCACTTAAATATATAAAGCAATTATTAACAGACATAAGGAGAAAGATTGTCTGTAGTATAATAATAGTAGGGGACTTTCACATCCCATTTTCAGCAATGGACAGATTATCCATATCAAAAATCAGCCAATAAATATTGAAGTTAAACTGCTCTAGACAAAATGAACCTAACAAACATTTACATAACATCCCACCCAAAAGCTGCAGAATACCCACTTGTCTCATCAGCACATAGAATATTCTTTAGGATAGCCATATGTTATGCTACAAAATAAGCTTTAACCCATTTTTTAAAAATCAAAATTATGTCAAGAATCTTTTGTAACCACAATGGAATAACTAGAAATCAATCATAGGATAAGCTTTGAAACTATAAATATATGAAAATTAAACAATATGCTCTTGAACATATGCTCATGAGTAAATGAATAAATTAAAAAAGGAAACTTAAAATGTCTTTGAGTATTGGAAACACAAAATACCAAAACCTATGAAATGCAGTAAAAGCAGTTCTAAGTGGAAAGTTTGTAGCAGTAATCACTTACATTAAAAAAATATAAAGATCTTGAATAAATAACTATGCTTCACCTCCAGGAAGTAGAAAATCAAGGCAAAAACCTAAAACAAGGAGAGGAAAATTTATAATAAAGCTTAAAGCAGAAATAAATACAATAGAGACTAAAAAATATACAAGGTATCAACAAAATGAAAAGCTGGGTTTTAAACAGATAAAATTGACTGAAAATATCTATGAGTAAACTTAATCAAGGAACTGAAAGATCCCTGCAATGAAAACTATAAAACATTAGTAAAAGAAACTGAAGACATAAAGAAATAAAGAAATCCCACATGTTCATGAAATGGAAGAATTAATATTGATATAAAGGCCATATTGCTCAAAGTGATCTACTGATTCAATATAATCCTTATATAAAAATCTTAAACTTTATATTGAAAATACAAAAGACCCCAGATAGCCAAAGCAATTTTGAGCAAAAAGAACAAGAATGAAAGTATCGCCCTACCTGACTTCAAATTATATTATGAACATATAGTAATAAAGCTGCATGATACAGGCATCAAAATAGGCATATAGACCCATGGAACAGAATAGAGAAACCATAAATAAATCCATACATTTACTGACAACTGATTTTCAACAAAGGTACCAACAACAAACATTGAAGAAATAACAGTCACTCAAAAAATAGTGCTGGAAAAACTGGATATTCACAAGCAAAGGAATGAAACGAGACCCCAATCTCTCAGAGTAAACAAAAATCCATTCTAAATGGATTAAAAACTTAAATGTGACATCCAAAACTAAGAAACTATTAGTAAATAACAAGAGAAATGCTTCATGGAATTGGACTGGGGAAGAAATTATCGGCTAAGACTACACAAAAGCACATGCAGCAAAAGCAAAAACAGACATATGGAATTACTACCAAATTATTAACTATGACATTATTACAAACTAAAAAGTGTCTCCACAGGAAAAGAAACAAACAACAGAGGGAAGAGACAACCTACAGAATGAGAGAAAATACATGCAAAATATACATCTGGTAAGGAATTAATATCCACAACGTATAAGGCACCCAAATAACTCAACAGCAAAAAACCAAAAACAATCCAATTAAACAAGGGCAAAAACTCCTAACAGACATTTATCAAAGAAGACATAAAAAATGGCCAACAGGTATGTACAAAATTCTCAAAATTGTCAGTCACCAGGGAAATGCAAATCATAACCACAATGAGATAGGACTTTACTCCTGTTAAATTTGCTATTATCAAAAATATAAAGGATAAGAATTGTTGGTGAGAATGTAGTGAAAAAGAAACACTTCCACACCACTGGTGGGAATGTAAATTATTATAGTCATTAGAAAAAAACAGTAAAGAGGTTCCTCAAAACCTCTTTATTTTTATTTTAAAAATAAAACTACCATATGATTCAGCCATCCCATTAGTGGGAATATATTCAACGAAAATAAAATCAATATGACAAAGAGCTACTTTACTCCCACATTTATTGCTTCACTGTTTACAATAGCCAAGATATAGAATCAACCTAAGTGCTCATCCACAGATTAATAGATAAAGATATACATGTATATTTGGAGACGGAATCTTGCTCTGTCACCTAGACTTCAGTGCAGTGGCGCAATCTCAGCTCACTACAACCTCTATCTCCTGGATTCAATCAATTCTCCTGCTTCAGCCTCCTGAGTAGCTGGGGCTACAGATGTGAGCCACCATGCCCAGTTAATTTTTACATTTTTGGTAGATGGGGCTCTACTAAATATATGTATATATATATATGTATGGACCACAAAACACTATTCAACCGTAAAACAGAATGAAATCCTGTCAATTGCTTCAACATGGATGAACCTGGAGGACATTATGTTAAATGAAATAAGCCAGGCACAGAAAGACAAACACCACATGATTTCATTCATAAAACTGATCTCATAGAAGTAGAAAGTAGAGGCCAAGTGTGGTGGCTCAAACCTATAATCCCAGCATTTTGGGAGGCCAAGGCTGGTGGATCACCTGAGGTTAGGAGTTCGAGACCAGCCTGAGCAACATGGTGAAGCCCCGTATCTACTAAAAATAAAAAAAATTAGCTGGGCATGGTGGTGCACACCTGTAGTCCCAGCTACTCAAGTGGCTGAGGGAGGAGAATCGCTTGAACCTGGGGGGTGTAAGTTGCAGTGAGCTGAGATGGTGCCACCGCACTCCAGCCTAGGTGACAGAGTGAGACTCCATCTCCCTAAGAAAAAAAAAGAAAAAGTGGAGAGTAGAATGGCGGTTACCAGAAGGTGAGGAGGAGAGAATGAAAGGGGACTGGAGAGAGGTTGGCAGACAGATACGAAGTTATAGTTAAACAGGAAGAATATGTTGTGGTGTTCTATTACACAGTAGGGTGACTATAGCCAATAACAATGTCATATTTATATTAAGATTCCTAGAAGAGAAGATTTTGAACGTTTCCACTGTAAAGAAATGATAAATGTATAAAGTAATAGATATGGTAATTGCCCTGACTTGGTCATTATACAATCTATGCATCACACTAACCCCAGTAAATATGTACAATTATAAGTCAATTTTAAATGAAACTTTAAAAAGATACAAAAGAACATTATGACTCTCAATAAAAATAAATGCTAGCTTTGGACTCATTTAAAGTTCCATTAAATTTGTGTTAATGGTATTTTCATAAGCACAAAATGGATTACACAGATAAAGGAAACAGTCAAGTATAATACAAATGTAAAAATCAAGCAATATTTTATAAAGTAGAAAAAGATGGAGTAACTGATATGGTAACCTAAGTAACAGCAAGAATACTGTAATCAATAAAATTATATTGCAGAATGCCACAAATAGGAGAAAATTACAGAAGCCAGGTATCACTGTAGATAATAGTAAACTTGGGGAAGATAATCATAAATAATTTCTGACTATATGAGAAGCCAGACTTCAGGACACTCCAAGCAGCATGGAATTCCCCATCTGCTTCTTATTTCAAAACCATAAGAAGTAGGTTTATCTGGTGAAAGGTTATACAGAATTATTCTAGTCATTTTGGAACTATGCTTAACTGAGTACTATAAAACTCTACGAGAATAAAAAGTAATAAAATAAAGGTCTACATCCTGAAGTGTGGGATCTCATCACTATTGATACCACTTAGCTCTCAGAAAAGTTGGAAAACCAGGATTATACCACATAGCAATATACTAGAAGATTTATCTTTCAGAAAGTAAATAAGAAAAATGCAAATACATATTATAACTGGATCTTATACAATGAGGAGTCTAGCCAGATGATGAGACTTATCCTTGTACTAGACCCCACACATAAACATAAAATGTTAGAACTCCCCTTTTTTTTCTTGGCACTACATCCCCAAATATAAACAGACACCAAAGGATCCTCAAATATGTGACAAAATTTCTAACCTTAATAATAGTAATAATAAAATACCAAAAATAAAGCCCTCACCGGAATTGATGTGTGTATATGTGCCTTTAAGTTTTGAGGAGATAAGATAGTCAACTGAATTTGTAATATAGAATGTTGGAGTCAAAGGAAGAACACAGAGAAAGTCCATAGTATAGACTAAAATGCATATATATCCTTTTGATTCTTTCATTGAATAAGAATTAATGCCTACACATTACAAAATTCAACAATGCTAGGCAAAGAACAAGAGAACTGTAACATCAATGAATACCAGAGCACACAAAAGATCAGGAGATGTTCAACTGCCCATTAGATTAGAGAGATCACATTGAGTACCTGGCCCATTCTCTGGATACCCAGAGATCACAGTACCTTATCCTTGCTAGAGTAAAAATTATTCAACAGCTGCCAATAAAATGATCAAGCTGGTTCTCAATGAAATTAAATGCTTTTCAATACAAATTTTAACATTCTTAATTCAGGGTGGCATTATTTATATACTCAAAACATAATATTCACATGAATGAGATAATGAAATTAGCAAACAGTTTCCAGTAGCCCTTAGAAATATGCTTAAAGATTTAAAGGAAATTATGAACATAGGAGGAGAGAATTAAAACACTTAAATAAAGAAACAAATGAAATATAACTTCTAATATATTGGAATGACACCAGTAGCTAGTGCTGTATTGGAAACAGAACATTGAATTCCGCTACTGGCAGATTGTGTGTGTGACTGTATGTGTGTGAAGCATAATATTCAACAGTGATTGTGACTACTGTTATTTTACCTAGATCTACTATTACATTGGGCCCACTGTGATGTACATCAACAAAATAGATGCCTTGGGCCATATGTTTTACAATAAGAAAACTCATGACTGGACAAAGATATACCTGACAATGCTATAGAAAGTCCAAAGCCTTCTAAGACCATGCTTAGCAGTAAAAACAGAAAGAACAGTTTAAGTGGAGCCTCCTGCTGTCTAAATTTTACAAAAAAAAAAAGTGAGTAAGATTGGTGAAATAAAAACTATATCCAGCACCGTCTCTACAAAGGGGATCTGTGAAATGTTTACAGCTTTTCAGGCAGAAGTGAAGTAATGGGAGCTACATTAGAAGGTGCTGAAAATAGACACTGAATAGTGCCAATTTACAATATCCACTGCCCCAAATCTCAAAAATAATCTTATTTTCATCCCTCCCAGGAAAATACTTTGGGATATACTTTATCAAATGAGAAACAAACAAAGAGAAATATTCATGGCGTTATAAGACAAAAAAAAATAACATAGCGGAAATGATAAGGAAATTCCCATGATTATGTTGAAGGGAGATCCTATTAAACATAGAGAGGAAACAGTCAGATTGAAGTGGAAAGACAAAGACCCAAGAAGAGATGTCTCAAAGAAGTGTTTTAATACGATTCGGATATTACCTCAGAGAAAATAAAAGGTAGCATAAGAAAATAAATATACCCAAAGTGTCAAATGTAACTGATATGTGACTAATATTTATGTAGTCACAATAATATATAACCTAGGGGTTGATTTGACTAAAATATCTGATGTAATCCCTATGTGTGCAAAGAAAAAGGGAAGTGTTTTTTTGTTTTGTTTTGTTTTTTGGAATGGGTGTCAGGGAACTGACTATTCATCTTGTATAAAGGGAAGCCAAAGGAATTCTAAATCAGAGAAGTCAAGTAATGACAATACAAAGATACTATTGAAAACATGGAAATAAACCTCTAAAAAGTAGTTAAAAGTGTGGAATGCTATTGTCTACATAGAACAAGAAACCCAGAGGAAATGGGCTGGAGATTATTGATTATTAGGAGAAAATGGTCTAGTGGGAAGGATGAATTCAGACTCTGACATATAGGAGGAAGGTGGCATAATCTGTGGGACCTTGTGCAAAATGAAAATGCCCTTGTGGTTGTGGGTCCCTGTGTGAATGCAGAGTTCATTTGTCTATGAAGCAAACCCAGACCAATACTTTGAATTCTCTCTGGTGTTTTGTTAAGCATCCAGTTGTATAGTTTTGCCTAGAACTCAGGGAGAAGAACTAAGGAGGATCATACATTGTAATGAAATCAGTATACAAGCAAGAGTTAAACCTAGGAGAACAAATAAAATCTCCTTGGAAAGTATTTGGTAGATAAAGAAGAGAAAAAAATCTAAAGAAGAATCCTAAGAACAACATAATTCATTTTACCCTGATGGTTTCTAGGAAAATCAATTTTGTGTAGAGTAAAATATTCCTCCTCTGGCCTTATGGTCTTTTTATTGGATCTGCTGTTCACAACTCTTAACTTTAAACTTCTCTTTGGCTTTGAATTTAGGCACATTTTCAGATAACCTCTTAACTGCCTCATGTTTTCATAAACATCTTAGAAAATGACTACTGTTTTATAGAAAACATGAATATTTATGAATTTTTAAAGTACATGACATTCTTTTAGATAAATGCCTAATAAAAGAAAATTTATAATTACCATACATTTACAACACAATTTCCGTAAACAGAGACAAATTCATGAAGAAATTACAAATAAGAAAACTAAGGGGTGAGAGGAGGGGGGAACCCTACATATTATCTTTCATGCTTTCTTTTTTGTAAAATACAGAAAGTTTATTTTTATATTATGGTAATTTTTAAAATAACCTTCAATTGTGTTTTATTATGATTTCTTACTTTAAAACAAATCAATTTTTATACTTTACTGTATATGGCTTACACAAGTTAAAAAAGTATGTAATTTTCTAAAAGAGTATTACTGGTGAATTTTCTGCTATTATATTTACTTACTGTAGATTAACATGTCTGAACCTTGGCACTTTTGGCATTTAGGGCCAGAAAATTCTTCATGTGCAAGAGACAATGTAGGATGCACTTAGGGTTGTAATGTTTAGCAGCATCCCTGACCTTTATCCATTTGATGTCAGTAACATCCTCCACCAACCCCAAGTTGTGATAATTAAAAATGTCTCCAGACATTTGTACTCTGGAAGAGAAAATTGTTCTTGTCTGAGAACCACTGTTCTACATTTAAGAAAAATTTCAGGTCTACTCAGAATTAAAATCAAACTATTAGGATAAAAATCACTATAACATGATTTATAATCCATTTTGGGTATTTATATGAATGCTTATTAATATTTTGTGAATTATAATATGAGGTTTTTTCTTTTACTATGAGTGACTATAGCTCTTCTATATTAGAAATAACACTGGTAATAGTTCTTGCTGGGCTGCAAATGAATAACAGAAATTAAGTAGTGGTATTGAGCAAAGGGTATGATTTATATATATATATTTTTTTAAGCAGAAGCTTGCTAGTAAAACATTAAATTAACTTGATTCTCCTTCCTGCAGGCCTTTGTGAATCTTTCAAATTAGTTAAGTGATTTAGGGTTGGAAAGAAGAGACACGAATGGAAACAGCATCTTCTTTTCAGCAGTTTTGGAAATCAGGACCCCAGTATTTCTTAGAATTGAGAGGTACAGGAACCACTTTAGTGAGTGTCATCTGGGGTATCAAGGAAATGGTGAATTACATGTTTATTCAGTATTACATTTCCAACTCAAAGGATGACAGTATTACATTTCCCACTCAAAGGATAAAACTTTATCAATTGTCATCAAACAACATAAAGTGCCCTTAAATGAGATCGCATTGAGCCCAGTCAACAAGTATTTTTGATACAACAGATAACAAATACTCTGAATTAAGCTTGTATTTATGTAGTCAAGAAACAATAAAATCACTGTGGATGGAACAGAATAATAGAGGGAAAAACTGAAGGCAACTCTTCCTCTTAATAATTGCTAGGACTAGTTTGGATAAACAAAAATGAAAGCAAGAGACTAATTGAGGATGCTTCAAAATTAAGGCTTAAGGGTGATCAATTTACTGGGTAAATGGTGGTACTATTTATTCAGATAAAGCACACTAGTAGAAAAAAGAGAAATACAATATCTTGGCCTGAGCAATTGGGTGAATGGTGTTGCAGCTTAATGAGATAGGAATCCCTAGTGTAGGAGGTGTAATTGACAAAACAGGTAATCAATTGTATACCTTTGGGAACTTTTAAGTTAGATACACTGATCAGAAATTCAAGTGGAGATTTCAACTAGTCAGCTGAATACAGTATAAGGTTCTGAAAGGTAGGTAGGAGGTCAGAGCTGGAGATTAAAATTTACCAGTCACTATTATATGACTAGTATTTAAAGTAGAGGAAGTAGGTAATGAGCTTACCTAGGGAGTGAATATGTTTCTAAATGGGAACATGACACAATCCTAAGGCTTTCCACTGCTTCAAGTTGAGGAAATGGGAAAAAACAAACTAAGCAAAGATGATTGAGAAGGTGCTACCACCGAAGTAAAAAGAAAATTCAAGAGAATGTGTTATATCTGAAGCCAAGTGAATAAAAGGAAAGTTTATAAAAAGAAGTGCGGAGCTGGGTTAGAGATGAAATAAGACACAGATTGGTGACTGAAAAAAAGATACATATGCTGTATTTTAAACGAATAAAGTTGCTTTCTATTATCCCCTTGTCCAAGGTTATAGCCTTATAAGAAACAATTATCATATAATGATCTTGCTACTATAAAACTAATTTCCTATTTCAGCATTGATGTGAACATATTTAGTTGATTGAAAGGGATGGAGGAAATACAGGCATAATTTTTTTGTAATGGGTTGAGTCTAGAGAGGCTACCTCTCATAAGAAATAATAAAACCTGAAATGAAAGTTCACAGAAGACTCCAAAAATCTATAACTCAGACACATGGGGATTAGAATTTGTGCTACGTATGGGTAATATAAACCCCGATAAATGTATAGCTTTGGTTATATTCAACAATTTGTGTTAGATGATGTCAATGTAAAAACGTATTGAAATTTACTATCTATAGTCTTAGTATTTTTCCTCTTACAAAAAGTACATCTATATAGGAACAACCAATTTAATAATTTATCTGTAATTAAAACTCTAATACAACAAAATTTACAATAAGAAAAAAATATGGTTTGTGAATTCACAAAGTTTAAGTGCAGAGGCTTATTAAAGGAATCTGGGACTTCAGCACTAGGTTGTGGCTCCACTGTCTGAAGAAATTAATTCTTCAATATCATGTATCAGGTAAATGCTAAAATATCTTTTGAACCATGTTGACAAAAATTGAGCTACAGGCAGCATAGGGTGACAACATAGGCAATTTTCTACCTGTCCTGCTGAAAAACAAGCATGCAAATTATTTAGTTTGATGTTTCCTTGTTAAAAAAGAAGTTGAATCAAAAGTAGAATTCATAAATTCTAACAATTATTTACTGGACTTTTGCTATGTTTCAGATATTTTGCTATATTTATGATCAAAATTGAGTTTGAAGTAGTATGTAACATAGGAATGCTTTCTGATCATTTGCAATTCATAAAGAATAGACATGACCTACAGACAAGATTAGCATACTTAAGGAATTAATTATTATTACATTTGCTTCTCTTCATTGAGTCCATCCTAAAAGCCAACCACTGGTAATTCTTACACGTATTACCTCATTGAATCATCATAACAATCCTGCAAGATAATTACACTCATTTATAAATGTGAAACTAAGGCTATGTGACTTTAATGAGGTCATTTCACTAAGACATTAAAGTGTTTCAATAAGGTAGAAGTAATGATTTTGTCAAAGCTGCTGAGAGTTCAAGTAAGAGTAAAACATATAAATGATTAAAGTGGGAAAAATGGTAGTCACTGATAAAGCTGAAAAGATGGTGTTGGTAGAGTCAATCATTGGTGAACTTTCTAAGAATGGTACATTTAGTGTCAGGATAGTAGTTAAATAGAATAAAAATTAAATAGAATGGCTTCAGTAGAGAGTAAATACCTAATTGGAGATAATTAACAACAGAATAGGACACAGAGAATTAAAAGCAGTAAGTATAAACAACTTTCCTGGCAATTGCCTATAAGATGGGATAGATAATCTGTCAATTGTCTAAAATAATAGTGCAAGGGAGTGAGGAAGGAAAACAGGGTCTGGAGGCAGGGAACATAAGGCCAATTCACACTTCAGCTGTAACAGGAAATATCCCCATAGGGTATAGACCAAGTAAACGACTGTGTAACTTTACTTCATCTTCTCCATTTACATAGGGCATACCTCAAGTAACCAATGGAATCCTAGGGGGTATTTAAACTTCCAAAAATTCTGTAACGGGGCTTTTGAGCTCGTATGCTTGGGCCCACTCTCACACTGTGGAACGTAGTTTCATTTTTACTAAATCTCTTCATTCCTTCCTTGCTTTGTGCATTTTGTCCAATTCTTTGTTCAACACGCCAAGAACACGGACACCCTTCGCTGTTAACATATTTTTGCGAGCTAGCTAGGAGGAAGAGGTAAGCCCAAAGTTTGGGATTTATTCTTCTCCTTTCTCCTTCTCCTTTCTGCTCCAAACAGGGGAATCTCTTTCTCTCTCTTTTCCTTTCCAACCTGGGACTCGGTGGGCAGCGCCTAAACATAGAAGCAACTGCAGGTTTCTGGCCATGGTCAGTGAAACTAAGGGGTTTCCACGGGCAAAGCCTAACCACCACTGCCCAATTTGCTTAAGGAATCTGGGTCTTTTTCATTTTTTTACTCCTTTGTCTCTCTCTGTCTCTTTTTTTTTTTTTTTTTTTTTTTCAGTCTTTCAATGACTGTTTTCTAGTGGCTCCTTGGAAATTGAGGACAATTGGCTGAGGTCACTCCCCGGAATTGCCTGAAGGCCTAAGAACAAATGGGAATAATTGCCCTGCCAGAAGAGGAAAGGGCTTTCTAAAATTTTTTTCCATACATGGTCCCTGATTCCTAGGCGTGGCGCAGCTTGGAGCAAACTCCTACCTGTTTCAGGTGACTCAAACCTTCTTTTCTTATGCTAAATTCCTCCCTTCCCCTATTCAACTGGCTAAGGGCAAAGGAAACCCACCAAGCCCCCCCCCCACTCCCTTCCTATCATTAAAGTTCATGGAATGGGAAGCCTGGGAAAGCGTGGCCTTATCAAATTACAAGGATGCTAAAAGTCTGGGATTACACCCAGGTAACATAGTAGGCTCTGGAGGGAATGCATGCAAACTGGCACCGGTGCCCACCTAAGGCCAAGAGACATCTGGAACTCTTAAGACTCAACCCCATAGGAGGCTACTCGGGGGCATCATCCGGACCTCAAACTCTCCAGAGAAGATGCTCTCTGCAGAGGTTCTGAGGTATAGTAATGAGGGCTCCTTAGAATTTTCTCTCGCAGTTGCAATGTTGCTTGGCTCCAAAATTGTTTAGAATCTGAAGTTTACTGTCTAATGGGAAAGTGGGATGGCATTGCATGTATCCATGCTTTTGTGCTGCTGTTCTAAGCAGGGTTCCTGGTTAACATGTAACACCCTCCTTTGGGACTCTTTGGCCCCAGCGCTCCTGGGAGTCTGAGGAGTTTAGCCTTTAAACATCAAACTGCCACGGATACCGCTTTACCTGAAATTTTGGTTCACAGCCTTCCTTATATTATCCACTGGGGCAAAGTAAAACCGGCAAGCTTGTATTGCTATCTCATGGCTAACATTCCAAGCTATTGGATCTTTGAATATGTGCATATACATACCCAGATGTGTTTCCTTTTACCTACACTTATTGTTACGTGTTGTGTCTACCAAATTGGCTTATAGAGAGCATTCATAACTTAAGTAAATAAGCAATTTTCAAGTTCAAGTGACCTAAGTATAACTTTACTAAACAAGCTAGCTTTAACATTATTGGTGGAATACAAATTGAAAGACCTTCGGAATTGTCAGCACACATATTTTTTCTGAATTTTATGTTTATCTTTGCTAGATAGTTTAAAATGTCAGTGTTAATTAAGCCGGGAGATGCTTGGGGCAAGCCTGCCTCCCATTTTACTCAAAGTCTCACTGAGATAAATCCATGTCTGACTGCTTCCTTCAAAAAGACTAATCAGAAACTCAAAAGAATGCAATCATTTGTCTCTCACCTATGACCTGAAAGCCCCCCAGCACCCCCGTCCTTGCCTCAAGTTGTCCCGCCTTTCCAGACCAAACTAATGTTTAATGTTTTACATATGTGGATTGATGTCTCATGTCTCCCTTGTTAAAAGTAAAAATTAAGTACAGTGAATGGGATAAATGTTTTAAGTAAACTTTTTGGGTAAATTAAAATCTTAAAGTTATTTTTGATACTCATTTGACATCTGAGTCATTTCCAATTAAGAAAGGGTTGTGATAGGGGAAATATGTTTCTAAAATTGTGGGATTTTTCTTATCTATAAATGCCCATATCTGACAGTTCAGGACTTCTTGCTTTTTAGGGTTTCACTAAAGTTTTAGGTTACTAAAGATAAAAATTTTAGTTGACATGTAATTCTGTATACAAAATGCACCAGAAAGCATTGTTATTAGTGGAAAAAATAATAATTTTGTCTAATTCAGAAGTTATCTAAAAGTTAGATCAAATTACAGATTTGAAAATGTTATTTATGAAACTAGTAAGGAATCATTAAGTAGGGGAGAAAGATGTGGAAAGAGTTTAAATAATAAAATATTATTTAAAGCCTGATAGAGAATTAGAGACATTTGGCTAATAAATATTTTCATAGTTAAAGCTTTTAGTCTTAAAGTAAAATAAGAAATATTGTAAACAAAGACATTGACAGTTTGGCAACTTTTTTTAAGACAGTTAAGCATGAAGATGAACTTAGTGTGGAACCAAATTTCACATCCATGCTTGCATTGCTTCACACTATGTTTCCTCGTTTGCATGGAGAGAGCTAGAGTACTAATTGGTCATGTGCCTAAGGTGAATTTCTTGATTACACAGGATGTATGATGATATTAGTAAACTTAAGAATAGTAAATTGTATATCAGGAATAAGATATTCAATATGTGGGGTTTTGGAGGCCTTAGATAACACTGTACCCTCCAGGATAAATTGCATAAGGAAATTGAGGGTTGGTTTTCTGTTTATTTGTTTTTGCTTCTATTTTTAATTCTCTTGCTCTTTATTCTTCTCTGGCTTTAGCTTGTGTATCCATATATATAAAACCATGGTGCTTTTTAGTTTCTAGTGGAAGGCTTTTATTTCGTTCTGCAAATAGTTATTTTGTTTTCTATGCATTTCTGGCAAGTCATCATCCATTCCTTTTATCTGGAATTCCTAAGCTACCTTTGTCAGGCTGCAGGCATTAATGGAGCACACCAGCTTTTTATCCTTAAACTAACTTCTTGGATTTTAGGCTTCCTTATATGTTAAGTGTGTTTAGTATAATGTTACAAATAGAATTTAAGTCACATCTCTCTTTTGGCCTAGTTTCTCCAAAATTTGTAAACTATCTATGTGTATTCTTAATTCATGGCAATGTGTTTGTTTGCATATTGTCAAGCAGGGTCTCCAGGGCTGCCCAGGGAGAGAGAACCCACAAACCTAGCACGTCGGCAAAAGGGTTAAGAATTTCTTACCAGTCAGTCTCTGGCATCTTTCTCTCTGTGCAAACTGGTTAATTTCCTCTGCAAAGTTTTAAATTAATGGTTTAATAATAATAAGAGATTAAATCAAGTATTTTGTCAGAAAAGCAGAAAGTGTAATGCCTTTTACTTCATGTGGCTTTAGCAATCCTTGGGAAATAAAGATGGTTTTCAACATTATTGGTAAAATACAAATGTCTTTAAAATGTAAACATGTGGTCTAAATTTGTTCAAATATTAGGTTTGCTAAATGCTTTAAGGTTATAAACTGCTTTTTTGACTTTTAAAATTTGTTTAACTTGTCTGCTTTTCAACTAGGTAAGACTTGGGGTCATGTGGAGTTGGCCACACCCGTACCTATGCTGGAAACAATCAAGCCTTATCAAAACATGACTTACTAGGCCTTCCATTAAAATTCTCCATTATAACATGCAATTAAGACTACTAAAAACAGTTTTACATGCAAAGTGTGTAAGAACGGTAGAATGTGTGCGTTGCTTTTTTTTTTTTTTAAGGTTATAAAAGGTTTTTGCTTCTTTAAAATTTGAGTCATCACTTTGGCAAAATAAATAATTTATGGTAATCTAGAATTCTAAAATCAAACTTCAGTTTCAAAATTGTCTTTCATAAGGCCTGGCTTTCTGGATGAGGGCCCCTGAAAACATCTAGAAGAAAAGTAAACAGGATTATTTTATGTGTTTAGCTACATGGGTTTGCCAAAATGATGTTCAATCTTCTTTAGGTTATATTTTTGTGAATAATACTAATACATATTCCTAAACTGTATTAGGATTTCTAAAATTCTAATGCTTAAGTATATGCTGTCAATTATAATTATAGTTATTGTGTTAAGTTATTGTAAACCACAAATAACCAAATTTCCTTGTCAGTGCTATGCAGCTAATTTGGAAAAACCACTGGTATCCAAGAGGATATACGACAAATGTTAATTAAGCTCACAGAGAAACAGGATGGCCACTTTGTCCTTCCTGAGTCCTTAAAGTTTTTATTATTAAAAGTTCTGCATTCCATGACTCATCATGGAAAAGATACAATGATCCAGATTGAATACTTTGGTGTAGTGATTTACAAATTATGAGAATAGTTTATAACCAATGCTTGATTCCGTATTCCTGGAAAAACAAAGCTTCAGGTACATCTGATCACCTGGTGGGACATTTAAACATTTTATAAAGGAATTTCATTCCATTGTTATTTTCAATGCATGTTTTCTGGTTGTATAAAAGCTTTCCCATGGAAGAGGGCTGATGTTATAAAAGCAGATTATTATGCTATAGTGTATTTTCTCCAGGTAAAAAAGCTTTTTATGGTTTGGATCTTCTGAGAACATTGGAGAAAGACTGTCCTTGCCATCCACATTACAACAAAACTTCATTCAGGACCTTGGGCTTTCAGTTCATGGTCTTGCAACTGAGAAGGGTCCCTCCACACTTTTGGAACTGTGCACCCATTGGAACCCTTGAGGTAAAACTAACCAGGGAAATTTCTCCCAAGGAGAAGACACCATCCTTGTGAACAGTTTTTCCCAAGTTCACAGATTAAGACTTCCACTGTCATGAAACTCTTATCTTTGAATGTTTTTTCTTGTTTGTGTCTCTGTGAACAATAGAAGTGGAAAAGGTGTCGGTTGTGTGCACTTACGGGGTATACTTTTATTTGTGAAGGAGTTTGCAGCCTGCCTTATACATGGGTAACCTTATACTTTGATAGATAAAGGATAAAGGCCCAATGTAGGTAAGATACTTTAATGGTACATGTGTTGCCTCATAATCAGTCAAAAACAAAACATTGGTTCACTCCTCTTAACCCACATCATGGGTGAAAGGGAACATTGCCAGAAGGCCTTCACTCTTCTGAAAGGGCCTCATTTGTGAGGTCCTTTTTCCATGGTTTAAAATGAAAAAAAGCAATGATCAGAAATGTACCCCTCATGATAGGTTTTGTAGCAAATTCTACTGTAGAGGCTACAGTCACACAACAGACTTTAAATTCTCTTGTGAAAGCTATGCTAAATAATAGAATTAGCTAAACAGAAAAAGTTACCTGTGCAGCTGCTGGCATTTGTAGCCTATGGGGAAATACATCAAGTGAAGATTATAGAAACTCAGTGGTAGGAGATTGATGAAGAAATTGCTTAGTCAAGTGAGTAAACTCTTTAGTTTAATTTTAGGAGGTTTGGTTTATGGGACCTTGGGTAAGGAGCATACACCAAACGCTTGGTATTATCCTCCCAATAGTCTTAATAATAGTCTCCCTGGTGTGCTATATTCTCTCAAAGGTTTTAAATGTTTGTATGCAGCCATCTCTAGAATGTCATATGGTCTCTCTTCAACTGGAATAACAAGAGCTGAAAGAAACGTGCAACTATGAGGACATTGTAACTTATGAATGACATGCTGAGACCAGAAACCCAAAATGATATGGTAACTGAGAGTGGGGCTAAGGCCATAAGTTTTAGTCACACTCTCGTCTAAGTGAGAACCTGACCAAAAAAGGGGAATTTTTTTAAACAAAATTATGAGAGGTCATTGTTTTGGATTGAGCTCATGCACTAGGCCCCAACAAACCAAACCAAACCAAAATGGAGTTGCTCATGCTAAGACTTTAAGGAAACACATGGATTCTGGAACAGACCAGGGTTTGTTTTTTTTTCTTCTGCAAATCTCTATAACAAACATCTCTGGCATCATAGGTATCCACCCCCTGAAGTTCCCATGAAATCTTTTAACCAAATTCATTTCCTCTCTCCTAGAGACCATCGAGCTTCAGATGATCACTCAACAAAGGCTCCAGCAAGTTCCAAGTGAAGACACCACCCCTGGCCATCAAGGAGCTACCCTGCCTCTACTAGACACAGCAGGGTGAGCGTTCCATGATCCCCAATAGGTAGGGACTGCACTCCGAGTCAGCACGAAGCAGTTACAGAAAAAAGACCATTGGCCCCTCTGCCTCCCATAAAGATTTATGGGGATCACATCTCTCAGCAGGGAGATGAGGCAGGAAAATGAGGTCTGGAGGCAGGGAACATAAGGCTGATTCACATTTCAGCTATGATAGGAAATATCCTCTCCATAGCGCACAGGCCAAGTAAATGACTTTGTAACTTTACCTCATCCTCTCTATTTACACAGAGTGTACCTCAAGTAACCAATGGAATCCTCTAGGGGGTATTTAAACTTCGCAACATTCCATAACGGAGCCTTTGAGCCCCTATTGCTCAGGCCCGCTTCCACACTGTGACTGTGGAGTGTACTTTCATTTTGAATAAATCCCTTAATTCCTGTCTTGCTTTTTTTTTTTTTCTTCTTTTTAGATGGAGTTTTGCTCTTGTTGCCTCGGCTGGAGTGCAGTGGCGTGATCTCGGCTCACTGCAACCTCCGCCTCTCAGGTTCAAGTGATTCTCCTGCCTAAGCCTCCCAAGTAGCTGGGATTACAGGCATGCACCACCATACCCAGATAATTTTTGTATTTTTAGTACAGACGGGGTTTCACCATGTTGATCAGGCTGGTCCTGAACTCCTGACCTTGGGTGATCCACCTGCCTTGGCCTCCCAAAGTACTGGGATTATAGGTGTGAGCTACCATGCCCGGACTTTCCTTGCTTTGTTTGTGCCTTTTGTATAATTCTCTGTTCAAGATGCCAGGAACCTGGATACCCTCTACTGTTAACAGGAGTGTTTTACAAAACTGAAGAATTATTTTGTGTTTATGCTAAATTTAATGTGTGTGGTAGAAAAGAAAAATGGTGATTTAAAAGGAAAGGGTATAATAGCTAGAATGAAATCTTTGAGTAACCAGATGCAATGGGATATAGGGAACAATTTAAATGTGAACTTAGGAAGCAGAAAAGTTTTTATCTTTGAAAAAAAGAGGAAAAACCAACTATATAGGGACCTATCAAAATGGAGATAGCTTTTTTATGAACAATGGGGTTGCTTTTGTTTTCTTAGAGAAGTAAGATAATTGACTAAGAGTTAAATACTGAGCAGGGATAGGGTTTTTTTGTTTTTTTGTTTTTGTTTTTAAATATTACACCTTTATCAGAGTAAGAAAGTAAACCTACCAGGATAATATTTATAGTTTAGAAAGCTTACTTAAAAGCTGTGGCTTTAAAATTTCAGTCACCATCATTGTGTTTTTACAAATGAATTCATCAAGGTTGGTGTAGGCCTTGTTGCTGTATTCTACAGTTTACATTAAAATTTTAGTTTAGGCTGGGCAAGGTGGCTCACGCCTATAATCCCAGCACCTTGGGAGGCCAAGGTGGGTGGATCACAATGTCATGAGTTCGAGACCAGCCTGGCCAACACGGTGAAACACCGTCTCTAGTAAAAATACAAAAATTAGCTGGGTGTGGTGGCGGGCACCTGTAATCCCAGTTACTTGGGTGGCTGAGGCAGGAGAATCACTTGGAACCGGAAGGTGGAGGTTGCGGTGAGCTGAGATTATGCCACTGCACTCCAGCCTGGGTGAAAGAGGGAAAATCCTTCTCAAAAAAAAAAAAATAGTTTAAATATAGTTGTTTCTATAAGTAAAAAAGGCCACTGAAATAAGAATACTTTCAATTAATTAAATGGCTATAGTAACAGTCTATAAAATCAAGTGGTTTAAAGATAGAAGAGAGGACATAGGTAATGGTGGATAATGACTGAAAGTCGCCAGAAGTTTGAAAAAAAATTGACGTGGGAGAAAGATTAAAAGATAGCTTGAAAGTTAGGTGGTGTTATTAACAGAGTGAGACACTTAAATTATGAATTTCAGAGGTGGTATACCTATATTTTGTTGTCAGTAAATAGCAAATCACCAAATGAGGAATAAGAGGCTGAGGTTAAGAGAAGGAAAAGGTCTTTGGAAATGAGGAATTGAAAAGAACACAGACACCACATGTTTGTTATATCTTCTCCATCGATATTGAAGTCATAATGAATGACTTCAACCTAATTGGACATGTTAAGTGAGAAGAGAGGAATACAATGTGTAAGTGGGTAATACAAAGGGGGAGGAGACACAGAGAGCAAGCAGCACATCTTTGGGTTATGTGGCACATAACGTGTAGGAGAAAAATAGAAGCATCACCTTCAGAAGCTGGGACCCAGTGTCTTCACTTGGCAGCCTGAATTCAGTTATACTAAGAACAAAAAGAACTTTGAAGAATGAATATAGGAGATATTATAGCTAGTATATTATGACTTCCTGAAGGCATGCTGTAATTTTTTTGGATATATGTATCTCCCAGATACGTAAATGATAGGGTCTGGTAAGACAATAAAAAAAAAATGTAGAGTTATACGAGATAAGATCATGATGAATGACCTAGAACGTTTATAATTCTAATGGTAAGATATAAAAACATATGTAAAAGATGATGGTCTGAATGGCCACTTAGAGGGATTAGTTTATTTTACTCTTTTAGCATGTTTTTAAATAAATCATTAGTGCTAAGGCAGGGGCAAGAGCAGACACTTAAGCATGTGGGTGGGTGCAGGAAGACAGGAAGCCAGTAACAGTGAAGAAGAGAACAAGTGTGGTATTAACAAGGCCAAGAGCCCATATCATCCAAAGTAGTAGTGATGCCAAAATAGTACTGACTTGATGATTTCTTGCCAAGTTATTTTCCTAAAGTTGCCCATCTTATGCATAGAATTCCAACATTGAAAATGAACTGCTTTCCCATATATAGGTGGGCTCATTAATGCACCATTTTTCTCTATGCCTTGCCAACAACTTTTTACCAATATTTGAGGACAGAGTGGCCTTTGCTGGGGATACTAGAGTAATGAAGAAGTAACTCATATAATTCAATTTCCATGTTCTTCTAAGCCCTTTTACTAGAGTGCCAGTGAACTGCTGTTCTAGATAATCACCATAACATTCATTGTCATCTTGCTATCTTGCCCAGTGGCAAATTTGTATTAAAAATACAAACATATTGAGATATGTACAGTTAATAATTAATGCTATAGCATATACTATAATTACTATGCAAATCAAAAGTTTCTCGCTTATTAGATAAGTTTTTAATTAACATTTTTCTCTAAAAATTTTAACTCTTTTACAAAATAAATACAGTTATCTCTTAGCATTCACCAGGAATTTGAACCAATACCTACCATGGATGTCAGAGTCTGCAGATCCTTATCTCTTAAGTCAGCCCCCTGCTTCTGCAGGTTCCACATCTGCAAGTTCAAGCAAATGCTGATCAGAAGTATGTATTTAGTCCACAGTTGGTTGAATCCATGGATGTAGCACCCATAGATACAGAGGGCTAATGTAAATGATGAAATAGTGTTATTTTAATGGCATACCATTTAAAAGAAACATAATATTTAGTTTGTGACTGTATTAGGATGCTCTAGAGGGACAGAACTAATAGGATAGATAAATATAGGAAGAAGAGTTTATTAAGGAGTATTGACTCATATGAGCACAAAGTGAAGTCCCACAATAGGCCATCTGCAGACTGAGGAGAAAGGCAGCCAGTCTGCGTCCCAAAACCTCAGAACTAGGGAAGCCAACAGTGCAGCCTTAAGTCTGGCTGAAGGCTGGAGATCCCCTGGCAAATCACTGGTATAAGTCCAGGAGTCTAAGAGCTGAAGGACTTGGAGTCTGATGTTCTAGTGCAGGAAGCATCCATCACTGGAGAAACATGTTGGTTAGAAGACTCAGCAAGTCTGCTTTATTCTAGCTGCAATGCCAATTATTAAATGGTGCCCACCGAGACTGAGCATGGGTCTACCTCTCCCAGTTCTCTGACTCAAATGTTAATCTCTTTCGGCAACACCCTCACAGACACATTCAGGAACAATACTTGACATCCTTCAATCCAATCAAGTTGACACTTAATACTAACCATCACAATGTTGACTACAACTATCTTCAAAATGATCAATTTATATTTGAGTAAAAATATTGGATCACAGACTGAGCACGGTGGCTCACATTTGTAATCCCAGCACTTTGGGAGGCCGAGGCGGGTGGATCACCTGAAGTCAGGAGTTCGAGACAAACCTGTCCAACATGGTGAAACCCTGTCTCTACCAAAAATATAAAAATTAGCCGGGTGTGGTGGTGAGCACCTGTAATCCCAGCTACTCAGGGGGCTGAGGCAGGAGAATTGCTTGAACACAGGAGGCGGAGGTTGCAGTGAGCCAAGATCATGACACTGCACTCCAGCCTGGGTGACAGAGCAAGACTTTGTCTCAAAAAAAAAAAAAAAAAAGGATCGCTTAGGGTTTTTTTGTTATCAGTAGTCTATAATTTGAATTAATAGCATTTACTTAATGAGTGGGACTGTTACTTTTATGTGTCAACTTGACTCGCCCAAGTGATGTCTGTTTAGTTGGTATTCCTGGGTGTGTCTGTGAAACCAGTCCAATTGTCTCATAAAACTAGTGATTATGGTTTCTTTTGAACAAACATAGAAACTGATCCTCCCAGACTTAAAACTTAAAGTTACATTTTTCTTATCTGAGTTCCTTTTTCAGGAAACCAATCATCAGGTCTACCAGATATGAAGGAACTATAAGTTCCAATTTTAATTGGTCAGGGAGATGGATTTGAGACTGATATCCCATTCTCCTCCGCTGTGGAACCCAAATAAAGGCTTCTTACCTGGCAATATTCTTCATCTCAATGATGGTGAAGTGAGCATCAGAACCTAGACTGAATCCCTGGCGTATTGATAAGAGCTGTGAAAATATTTTAGAAGAGATTAGCATTTGAATTGGAAGAATGAGTAAATAAGATCACCCTCACCAATGTGGGTGGGCACCATTCAATCTGTTGATGCCCTAAATAATAAAAAGACAAAGGGTGAATTTCTACTCTTTCATTCTTTTATGCCTTTGGTCAGGTCATTGGCGCTTCTGGTTAATGGATCTTCAGAATCAGACTTACACCAACACCCTCAGGTTCTGTTCTCTGTAGAATTCTGACTTAATACAATCAGTGATTTAATATAACTAGGAGAATACTTTAACAAATTTAAATTTATTTACATCTTGATTAATGAACACAGGTTTTTTTTCTTGTTATTGTTTTACTTTGCGAAAGTCAAAATGGAGTCACTTCTGTTAAAAACAAAACAAAACAAAGCTAGTCATGGTGGGTTATACCTATAATCACAGATGTTTGGGAGGCTGAGGCTGGAGGATTGCTTGAAGCCAGGACTTCGAGACCAGAGTGGGCAACAAAGTGAGACCTATCTCTAATAAAAATTTTCAAAAAGTAAGCCTGGCATGGTGGCATATGTTTATAGTCCCAGCTACTTGGGAGGCTGAGAAAGGAGGATCACTTGAGCCTAGGAGTTGGAGTCTGCAGTGAGCTTGATCATACCTATGTACAGCCACAGACTTTAGCCTGGATAACAGAGTAAGATCCTGTCTCAAAAGAAAACAAAAACAGAAACAAAAAACCCCAACCAAATAAGCAAACAAAACCTTGAAAAATTAAAATGAACTCCAGGAAGGCCACAAATGGAAGGTTCTCAGACACAAATGTCTGCAGCAAAAACTATCACAAAAAAAAAAAATCACAAAAAATTCTGGAAAAACCACAACCTTGTACAAAGGCCATGTCAACCTTACACCAAAAAATAATTTGTCTGTGAGGACATCTGCTCAGCAACTTCCTGTTCAACCTTTGACTGACACCAAACTTGCTACTGATTCTTGTGGGCAAGGATAATCTCAAAACAATTATGTAATCCTCCTCATTTTTCCTCTAAAAACATTTGTCTTTCTTTACCTCCCTGAAATGCACATACTTTATTATGGCACCTGCCATTCAAATGCAGTGCCTATTCTCAGGTAAATAACATTTTCTTTTAGAAATAACATTTCTAAAATGTTACAATAACAATATTTACAATGACAAATTTGTTCTTTTCAATCAGTTTTGCATCCAATTGATTCTGTTTTTATAGTTAAAATATGTAACAAATATAAATTTCTACTTATAAATAAATGCAAATAAATTCATTCTAAATAATTTCTACTTATAAGTAAATGCAAATGATTTCATTCTAAATAATTTGCCTTATCTAGCTATGTAAACAACTGTGAAAGCTCAGAAATAATATAGCATTAATTTTTCCATTAAAATGTATAAAATTTGTTAGACCATAAAGCTCAGAGAAAATGGACTTCAGACATAAGAGCATTCAAAATGAATTATAATATAACTTACAAGAAAATTTTTAAACATTCTAATTTTTATTATTGGTTTTATATTATTTAATGCAGTGATTGGCCTAAATTGGTCTTAATTTAAGTGTGTGGGACGTGTGTTATGATTAAGTATCCACTTTTACATTTTTATATTAGCAGATATGTACAGTTTGGAGTTATAACATTTGCATATTTACAAAAAAATTAAAATATATGCTCAGAAGTGACATCATTTTATCACTCACACCCTATGCTTCTGAGCATATAACTATTAGTCATATCTGTGCTGACTTCTGTGTTGGGTGACCTGATAGGAGTCTTTGTAGAGAGTTTCAGGTCCATCTTGGGTTCTCCACTTCACTGTCAGGTATTAGAAGTCAAAGTTCCTCCAGTGTTAGGTGATATATCATTTGTTATTGACTGAATTACAGCCTTAATATGTATTAAAGAGGAACAGCTTAGAAGAATACCCTTTACTCTTCTCGTTTGATAATGTTTTTAACTTTTATTACTATATAGGGTCTGTATGATGGTATGTATAATTTTGACATTCAACTGGGGAAGTTAAGGTTTACTTGTTAAAGTTAAAGCAACAAGTTGTCTCATAGAGTTTGGAAAGGTAAACTATAAATACATAAGTAAAGAAATACACATAATTTGTTATAGACAAATTTTATATGGGTATACAGAGAAATTTTTCACCTAAATTCATACATTTTCTTCTAAGTCACCATTTAATTTGACAACTTCTCCCAGTGTGTCTGACCAAGAAGTTATTTTGCACAACACTGGTTTAAATGATTATGTGTGCTATTTTATCATTACAACAGCTTTTACTTCAATTCTATTATTGTTCTTGATTTGCTGATAAGAAAACTAAACCTCACATGAGTAAAGTAACTTGCAGGGGGTACAGAGATAGATTCATGCACTAGCTCTATCTTACTTTTTGGCTAACTTCATGCTTTAGGCATTATGAAGTATTTTAAAACATGAAAATGATCTGTTTTGTGGTATATCTATTAGCCCCACTCATAAATTTATGCTTAAAGTTATAATGAACTTAATCTACTAGTTTATCCCTTTTTATCATCACCTTTTACACGATAATTTCACACTGAGAAAATTAAAGGAAAAAGTGTTTTAATTAGTTTAACATATGGGTTTGTTTTGTCACTTATCCTTACACATTGTGAGAGAGAGAAGACAGTAACTATTCTATGAAAACCACTCCTATGAATAAAAGCTGCTTAAGAAAGGAGAAGTTTAATCCCAGTTCTTATATACATGTAGGATAACCACATATCTTCAAAATGTTGTTTACTTCAAGCATCTGGCAGCACTAAGCCTAAAAAATGAAACACTGCAAAGAGCTTTTCAACTGTCATAAATTAAAACACAATGCAACAAGGCATATAAAGTAATCATGAGGTCAATAAAATGTTCTATTTTAAGTTCCAGAAGCCCAGACCATAAGTTCTAGGTTTTCAGAAGACAGGAATTTTTTTTTTTTTTTTAATAAAAAACATGTTATATACTGGTCTAACTGTTATAACACTGGTCTCCAGTGGACCGCTTCACCAAAAATTGTGAAAGAAAAAGAAATGCTTGAGAGATTTAAATACAGAGTTGTTTGAAAATAGTCCAATAAATAATTGAAAAAGTTCCAGCAACCATAGAGGTGGATTATAATTAAATTAATTAACAAATTAATCTATTAAATAGGTAAAAATATTTCAGTTAGAGATAAAATTTGAAGGACATATCAAATTTCATAGTAGATAACAATTTGTCTAATCTAATAAAAATATTGGTGTTACAGAATTAAAATTGCATTGGAGAAGTTATTTTAAGAACACTAATGAGGAACTTAATGAAAATAAAATTCCATAGCTTAATTGAAATTGTTTCTATGAACTAGTTTTTGACCTATTGTGTTCATTTTAGTTCTTTGATCGAGTTAGAATTACTGGATTAATTTCTTCCTAGAAAACAGGTTTAATGTAAGAATATAAAGTATGTAAATAGAAGTAGCATATATCTTTAATATATATAGAAAACATTATCCTTGATTTTTTAGAAAATGATTAACTCACAATTAAATCTACAGGTCAGAATTGCTTTGATGTACAAGAAACCTTCAAAACTACTTTAAGATGTAAATGCTATTGTATGTAATCCAATAACTAGATAAGTTTCTATATTTCTTTAACCTTTTAAAACACTTCTGTCCTCTAGTCTACCCCATTTGTTAAACTCATGTTTTTCCTTTATGCTACTCAAACCTGTGTCTTTTATGAAATCTTCTCTGTTACTTCTGGTCTCAGTTATTTATGACACCGTCAGTTATTCTATTGTCATTTATGTGTACATATGAATTAATAATTGTTTTGGTCTATTTTTGGGGAGGAGTGTTTAGTTTTTTAAAATATTTATTTAAAATGTTATTATTTGACAATAATAATTGTGAAATAGCCAGGAAAAAAAAAATACCACATGATTTAACTTATATCCAGAATCTTAAGAAGTCAAATTTATAGAAGTAGAGAGTAGATTGGTGGTTGCCAGAGGCTGGGGTTTGGGGTGTGGAATGGGGAAATGTTTACCAATAGGTAAAAAGTTTCAGTTAGACCAGAGGAATGTTTTACAGATCTGTTACATGTTACTCTATTTTAATAACTTAGTTTCAGGCCCTTTCCCACCATTTGGTGGTAAATAATTTTAGGGCAATGTACACATCCTATTTATTATTATTAACTAAAATATGTAACATAGTTGTTTGGCATATAGTAGACACCCTCTGATTAATGAATGGGTTCAAGCAAACTTTGTAAGGTATTTTATTGCCAACAGTTATGTTTCAATGTACCAGATAATCTTCTAAAACCTGCATAAGCACACACGTGCATGCATATACACACACACTGTAACAATGTTATATTCCTGTATATTTCTGTTCTGTGATTATTCCCATATTCCAGATGAAAAAACAAAGGCACACAAAGAATACAAAGAATGTGTAACTTTCCAGCAGACATGCTGCTAATAAATGGCAGGCTGGGAACAAGATTTGGGCAGTTTACCTCCCAAGTGCATGTTCTTTGTTCTACATTATATGACTGCCCTGTTGAAATGCTTTTAAGCATTCATTGATAAATTGGTACATTAAAATTGCATTACCTCCTGTCATTGTCATTCTTTTCATTGGAAATGACAGCATCTCGCCTTATACTAGTTTAATAAAATACAATATAATAAATAGGCTTACAAAACTTTAAAAAAGATAATTTTGTTTTTTTAAAAAAACTATGTACTCAATCACTTCATAAAACAATTGCACAAATCAGTCTCTAATCTCACTTCCTCACTCTGCTTTCTATTCTGATGTATTCATTATTAGATGCCTCTCTATGTTCTTAAAATAACTCCCCAGCAGCTGTAAGCTACAAATGCTCTTTTCACCAGAACTATAAGACGGAATTAGTGCCTCCCGCCTACAATTCCAACAAAGTTCCTAGGGAAAGCATCACATCAATTTCTTATCAATGACCCATGAAAAGAGAGTTTTGTTTCCTTTTTGGTCATGTAAAACTCCTTGTCCCATCACCTGAAATTAATGATGTGAATGAGAGATGGTTGTTTTCCAAAGATGGTGACCAGAAAACAAACAAAACCTTATGTTAATAAACAATGTGAAAAGGTTAGTTTGTAAAAGATGTATGACATTAAATACTTTGTTCCTAGGCTGGGCACAGTGGCTCAAGCCTGTAATCCCGGCACTTTGGGAGGCCAAGGTGGGCAGATCACTAGAGGCCAGGAGTTCAAAATCAGACTGGCCAACATGGTGAAACCACATCTCTACTAAAAATACAAAAAATTACACAGGTCTGGTTGTGTCCACCTGTAATCCCAGCTACTCAGGAGGCTGAGGCATGAGAATAACTTGAACCCAAAGGCAGAGGTGGCAGTGGGCTGAGATGGCACCAGTGCACTCCAGCTTGGGCAACAGAGCAAGACTCTGTCTCAAAAAAATTATATACACACACACACACACACACACACACATACATATATGTGTGTATATATATGTATAAATATGTATATATTCATGTGTACATATATATGTATATATATGGTTATAGTTATAGTTCATTTTGAATCTACCCTTTGCTCTCAATTATAAATGTGAGCAGATGACCCCTTGAAAACCCCTTGAAATACACAGGGCAGTTCACTATGTTATGCTTTCTTCAGCATGGGCTCAGTACTTTCACAGTCTAGCCTTAAAAATCTAACAACTAAAACAACTACAAAAACTAAAAACAATCATAGTTGCAATATAGTAAGTACTATACTAGTACTGTGGCAAAAATGCTTTCAGTTAACAAAGAAAGAATTAGTTAATTTTATAAATGCTTCACAGGGGTGTGGGATTTTGAGCTAAACCTTGAAAACTAAGTATTTATTTGTTTATTGTATTTGTTTTCATTGTGTCAGAATGAAGAGAACAGAATTTAAGGAGAACAAATAATAAAAAGCTTTTAAGCATTCATTGATAAATTGGTACATTAAAATTGCAATACCTCCTGTCATTGTCATTCTTTTCATTGGAAATGACAGAATCTCACCTTATACTAGTTTAATAAAATACAATAAACAAATGCCTTGAGATCAAGATTTTATGACTTCTTAGACAATATTCTACCATAAATAAAAAGGAGGGTGCAGTAGGAGGTGAGATTGGATCTACAGGTGGAAGCCAGTAGCTTGTTTGAGGTCTTAGTAATTTTTTGTTGTTGTTGTTAATGAGTTTTGAAATAGGGATACTATTTCTAGACAGTTATCAGGCAAACTAAAGGATATGACTGGGACTTGTTTAAGTTTTTATTGTAAAGACAGATAAAAAGAAAAAAGTGGAGGAGAGAGGAAGAAGAGAAAAAAAAAAGAAGGAAGAAAATGAAGAAAGGAAGGAAAAGTAGATTCACAAAATCCTGATACTATTACTTTATTTATTCAAATTACTTGTAATTTGAAGTGGAACTTCTGCCTTTATATGTGAGACAAAAAGCTTTTATTTACTGAAAAGCCTATGGAGAGTGTCAAAATGAGTGTCAAGTTAATATTACTTTGGAAACCCCAGTCCTTATTTTCCCTGTACCACCTTAATTCATTGCAGACCAATTAATTTTAACCTGGAGAATTTAGGTATTAGCATTTTTAACCAGTATGAATAATGTAGACATTGTTTGTATGTGAAATAATATCATAAAACTTATAAATACCTACCAAATTAATAATGTGATATTCACTGCATAGTAAGAAGATCAGGCAGTGATATGGTTTGGCTCTGTGTTTACCCATATCTCATCTTGAATTTTAGTTACTATTATCCTCAAATGTCATAGGAGGAACCCGGTGGGAGGTAATTTAATCGTGGGTGCGGTAACCCTCAAGCTGTTCTCATGATATCTGATAGTTTGATATGGGGCTTTTCCCTCTTTTCTTGGCACTTATCTTTCCTGCCACCTTGTGAAGAAACATGGGTTTTCTTCTCCTTCTGCCATGACTGTAAGTTTTCTGAGGCCTCCCCAGCCATGCAGAACTGTGAGTCAATAAAATCCCTCTCCTTTATAAATCACCCAGTCTTTGGATATTTTTTCATAGCAGCGTAAGAAAGAACTAATACAGGCAGATTCCAAAATCTCTAATTAAGATATTATCCTTATAGAAAGCAACCTCCAAAAAGGTCCTCTATAATCCATGCCTTCTGTTTTCGACACATTTAATTAATCCTTTACCCTTGAGTGTGGGCTGGAATTAGTGACTTAATTATAATGAACTCAATATGATAAAAGGGGTGAGATTGAGTTACAATAAAATAGATGACTTCTGTTTTTCTTACTATCTCCATTTCCCATTATTTGTTCCGAGAAAAGCAAGTTACCATGTTTTGTGTAACGTGAGAGAGAGAGAGACCCACATGGTAAGGATGTCTTCTACCAATAGTCTTGCCAAAAGTCACTTCAATAAGTTGGAATGCGAATCCTTCCTCAGTTGAGCTTTGAGATGACTGCAGCCCTGGTGAAAACCTAAACTGTGGCTTCCTGAGAGGCCTTGAGCTAGGTGAACCTAGCCTAGCAGCACCTAAATTCCTGACCAACAGAAACTATGAAAACATAAATGCTTGTTGGTTTTAAGCTGCTAAATATTGTTGGTTTTTATGATCTGATCTCTACCTACGAAGATACCCATCATATTGGATTCAGGCCCATCCTAAAAACCTCACTGTACTTTAATTACCTCTGTAAAGGCCCTGTTTACAAATACAGTCACATTTTGAGGTACTGAAGGTGAGGGTTTCAACATATGAATTTTGAGGGGGCACACTGGAGCCAATAAGAATGGAACAACAGATAATGAAAATGCCTTTCTTACGAGATGCCAATAATGACATTCATGCTTCCCCCCCCGAACCCCCCCGCCACGACTCTGTGTGTTTATCTATTTGCTCTTGGCCAAGGACTAAAAATGGTCCTCACTTAGCCAAATGAAGTACCAAATCCATAATCAGTGTGTGGCAAGAAACATTTGGATACATACAGTAGGAATGGCTTTGGGCAATGACAAACTCAGAAGGCCATAGAGAAACAAAGGGTTGAAAACCTTGCCATTTTGGAAATTGAATGCTTTTTCCTACTAAAGACACTATGATGTGATTTTTTTCATAAAATCTTTTTTAAATTTTTTAGTTTTTTTAAATTATGCTTTATGTTCTAGGGCACATGTCCACCACGTGCAGGTTTGTTACATATGTATACATGTGACATGTTGGTGTGCTGCACCCATTAACTCCTCATTTATATTAGGTATATCTCCTAATGCTATGCCTTCCTCCTCCCTCCACCCTACAACAGCCCCGGTGTGTGAAGTTCCCCTTCCCATGTCCAAGTATTCTCATTGTTCAACTCCCACCTATGAGTGAGAACATGTGGTGTTTGGTTTTCTGTTCTTGTGATAGTTTGCTGAGAATGATGGTTTCCAGTTGCATCCATGTCCCTACAAAGGACATGAACTCATCCTTTTTGATGGTTGCATAGTATTCCATGGTGTATATGTGCCATATTTTCTTAATCCAGTCTGTCATTGATGAACATTTCGGTTGATTCCAAGTCTTTCCTATTGTGAATAGAGTCGCAATAAACATACATGTGCATGTGTCTTTATAGCAGCATGATTTATAATCCTTTGGCTATATACCCAGTAATGGGATGGCTGGATCAAATGGTATTTCTAGTTCTAGATCCTTGAGGAATCACCACACTGTCTTCCACAATGGTTGAACTAGTTTACAATCCCACCAACAGTGTAAAAGTGTTCCTATTTCTCCACATCCTCTCCAGCACCTGTTATTTCCTGACTTTTTAAAGATTGCCATTCTAACTGGTGTGAGATGGTATCTCACTGTGGTTTTCATTTGCATTTCTCTGATGGCAAGTGATGATGAGCATTTTTTCATGTGTCTGTTGGCTGCATAAATGTCTTCTTTTGAGAAGTGTCTGTTCATATCCTTTGCCCACTTTCTGATGGGGTTGTTTTTTTCTTGTAAATTTGAGTTCTTTGTAGGTTCTGGATATTATCCCTTTGCCAGATGAGTAGATTGAAAAATTTTCTCCCATTCTGTAGGTTGCTTGTTCACTCTGATGGTAGTTTATTTTACTGTGCAGAAGTTCTTTAGTTTAACTAGATCCCGTTTGTCAATTTTGGCTTTTGTTGCCATTGCTTTTGGTGTTTTGGACATGAAGTCCTTGCCTACGCCTATGTCCTGAATGTTATTGACTAGGTTTTCTTCTAGGGTTTTTATGGTTTTTGGTCTAACATTTAAGTCTCTAAACCATCTTGAATTAATTTTTATATAAGGTGTAAGGAAGGAATCCAGTTTCAGCTTTCTACTTATAGCTAGCCAGTTTTCCCAGCACCGTTTATTAAATAAGGAATCTTTCCCTGTTTCTTGTTTTTGTCAAGTTTGTCAAAGATCAGATGGTTGTAGATGTGTGGTATTATTTCTGAGGGCTCTGTTCTGTTCCATTGGCCTATATCTCTGTTTTGGTATCAGTACCATGCTGTTTTGGTTACCGTAGCCTTGTAGTATAGTTTGAAGTCAGGTAGTGTGATGCCTCCAGCTTTGTTCTTTTGGCTTAGGATTGTCTTGGCAATGCAGGCTCTTTTTTGGGTCCATAGGAACTTTAGAGTAGTTTTTTTCCAGTTCTGTGAAGAAAGTCATTGATAGCTTAATGAGGATGGTATTGAATCTATAAATTACCTTGTGCAGCATGGTCATTTTCATGATACTAATTCCTCCTATCCATGAGCATGGTATGTTCTTCCATTTTTTGTGTCCTCTTTGATTTCACTGAGCAGTGGTTTGTGGTTCTCCTTGAAGAGGTCCTTCACATCCCTTGTAAGTTGGATTCCTAGGTATTTTATTCTCTTTGAAGCAATTGTGAATGGGAGTTCACTCATGATTTGGCTCTGTTTGTTATTGGTGTATAAGAATGCCTGTGATTTTTGCACATTTATTTTGTATCCTGAGACTTTGCTGAAGTTGCTTATCAGCTTAAGGAGATTTAGGGCAGAGATGATGGGGTGTTCTAAACATACAATCATGTCATCTGCAAACGGGGGCAATTTGACTTCCTCTTTTCCTAATTGAATACCCTTTATTTCTTTCTCCTGCCTGATTGCCCTGGCCAGAACTTCCAAAACGATGTTAAATAGGAGTGGTGAGAGAGGTCTTCCCTGTCATGTGCCAGTTTTCAAAGGGAATCCTTACAGTTTTTGCCCATTCAGTATGAGATGGGCTGTGGGTTTGTCATAAATAGCTCTTATTATTTTGAGATACGTTCCATCAATACCAAATTTATTGAGAGTTTTTAGTATGCAGGGCTGTTGAATTTTGTCAAAGGCCTTTTCTGCATCTATTGAGATAATCATGTGGTTTTTGTCTTTGGTTCTGTTTATATGCTGGATTATGTTTATTGATTTGCATATACTGAACCAGCCTTGCATCTTTTCAATGTGTTTGCTCTTGCTTCTCTAGTTCTTTTAATTGCGATGTTAGAGTGTCAATTTTAGATCTTTCCTGCTTTCTCTTGTGGGCATTTAGTGCTATAATTTTCCCTCCACACACTGCTTTAAATGTATTCCAGAGATTCTGGTCTTTTGTATATTTATTTTCATTGGTTTCAAAGAACATCTTTATTTCTGCCTTTTTTTCGTTATGTACCCAGTAGTCATTCAGGAGCAGGTTGTTCAGTTTCCATGTAGTTGAGCAGTTTTGATTGGGTTTCTTAATCCTGAGTTCTAATTTGATTGCACTGTGGTGTGAGAGACAGTTTGTTGTGATTTCTGTTCTTTTACATTTGCAGAAGAGTGCTTTACTTCCAACTATGTGGTCAATTTTAGAATAAGTGTGATGTGGTGCTAAGAAGAATATATATTCTGTTGATTTGGGGTGGAGAGTTCTGTAGATGTCTATTAGGTCTGCTTGGTGCAGAGCTGAGTTCAATTCCTAGAAATCCTTGTTAACCTTCTGTCTTCCTGATCTGTGTAATATTGACAGTGGTTTGTTAAAATCTCCCATTATTATTGAGTGGGAGTCTAAGTCTCTTTGTAAGCATCTAAGGACTTGCTTTATGAATCTGGGCACTCTGTATTGGGTGCATATATATTTAGGATAGTTAGCTCTTCTTGTTGAATTGATCCCTTTACCATTATGTAATGGCCTTCTTTGTCTCTTTTGATCTTTTTTGGTTTAAAATCTGTTTCATTAAAGACTAGGATTGTCACTCCTGCCTTTTTTTTGTTTTCCATTTGCTTGGTAGATCTTCCTCCATCACTTTATTTTGAGCCTATATGTGTCTCTGCATGTGAGATGGGTCTCCTGAATACAGCAAACTGATGGGTCTTAACTCTTTATCCAATTTGCCAGTCTGTGTCTTTTAATTGGAGGATTTAGCCCCTTTACATTTAAGGTTAATATTGTTATGTGTGAACTTGATCCTGTCATTATGATGTTAGCTGGTTATTTTGCTCATTATTTGATGCAGTTTCTTCCTGGCATCGATGGTCTTTACATTTTGGCATGTTTTTGCAGTGTCTGGTACTGGTTGTTCCTTTCCATGTTTAGTGCTTCCTTCAGGATCTCTTGTAGGGCAGGCCTGGTGGTGACAAAATCTCTCAGCATTTGCTTGTCTGTAACAGATTTTATTTCTCCTTCACTTAAAGCTTAGTTTGGCTGAATATGAAATTCTGGGTTGAAAATTCTTTTCTTTAATAATGTTGAACATTGGCTCCCACTCTCTTCTGGCTTGTAGAGTTTCTGCTGAGAGATCCACTGTTAGTCTGATGGGCTTCCCTTTGTGCATAACCTGACCTTTCTCTCTGGCTGCCCTTAACATTTTTTCTTCATTTCAACCTTGGTGAATCTGACAATTATGTGTCTTGGAGTTGCTCTTCTCGAGGAGTATCTTTGTGGTCTTCTCTGTATTTCCTGCAGTTCAATGTTGGCCTGCCTTGCTAGGTTGGGGAAGTTCTCCTGGAAAATATCCTGAAGAGTGTTTTCCAACTTGGTTCCATACTCCCCATCACTTTCAGGTACAGCAATCAGACATAGATTTGGTCTTTTCACATGGTCCCATATTTCTTGGAGGCTTTGTTCATTTCTTTTTACTCTTTTTTCTCTCAACTTCTCTTCTCACTTCAATTCATTCATTTGATCTTCAATCACTGATACCCTTTCTTCCAGTTGATTGAATTGGTTACTGAAGTTTGTGTATTCGTCACGTAGTTCTTGTGCCATGGTTTTCAGCTCTATCAGGTCATTGAAGGATTTCTCTACATTGGTTATTCTAGTTAGTCATTCATCAAATCTTTTTTCAAGGTTTTTAGCTTCTTTGTGATGGGTTTGAACTTCCTCCTTTAGCTCGGAGAAATTTGATCGTATGAAGCCTTCTTCTCTCAATTCGTCATAGTCATTCTCTGTCCAGCTTTGTTCTGTTGCTGGCGAGGAGCTGCGTTCCTTTGGAAGGGGAGAGGTGCTCTGATTTTTAGAATTTTCAGCTTTTCTGCTCTGTTTTTTCCCCATCTTTTTGGTTTTATCTACCTTTGGTCTTTTATGATGATGATGTACAGATGGGGTTTTGGTGTGGATGTCCTTTCTGTTTGTTAGTTTTCCTTCTACCAGTCAGGACCCTCAGCTGCAGGTCTGTTGGAGTTTGCTGGAGGTCCACTCCAGACCCTGTTTGCCTGGGTATCAGCAGTGCAGGTTGCAGAAGAGTGAATATTGCTGAACAGCAAATGTTGCTGCCTAATCGTTCCTTTGGAATCTTGTCTCAGAGGGGTACCCGGCCGTGTGAGGTGTCAGGTGTCAGTCTGCCCCTAGTGGGGGGTGTCTCCCAGTTAGGTAGTCGGGGATCAGGGACCCACTCAAGCAGGCAGTCTGTCCATTCTCAGATCTCAAACTTCATGCTAGGAGAACCACTACTCTCTTCAAAACTGTCAGACAGGGACATTTAAATCTGCAGAAGTTTGTGCTACCTTTTGTTTGGCTATGCCCTGTCCCCCGAAGTGGAGTCTACAGAAGTACTCAGGCCTCCTTGAGCTGTGGTGGGCTCCACCCAGTTTGAGCTTCCCAGCTGCTTTGTTTACCTATTCCAGCCTCAGCCATGGTGGGCACCCCTCCCCTAGCCTCGCTGCTGCCTTGCAGTTAAATCTCAGACTGCTGTGCTAGCAATGAGGGAGGCTCTGTAGGTGTGGGTCCCTCTAAGCCAGGTGCCGGATATAATCTCCTGGTGTGCCATTTGCTAAGACCCTTGGTAAAGTACAGTATTACTGTGGGAGTGACCCAATTTTCCAGGTGTTGTGTGTCATGGTTTTCTTGGCTAGGAAAGGAAATTCCCGTCCCCCTTGCACTTCCTGGGTGAGGTGATGCCTCTCCCTGCTTCGGCTCTCGCTCAGTGGGCTGCACCCACTGTACTGCACCCACTGTCCAACACACCACAGTGAGAGGAACCTGGTACCTCAGTTGGAATTGCAGAAATCACACATCTTCTGTGTCACTCATGCTGGGAGATGGAGGCTGGAGATGGAACTGTTCCTATTTGGCCATCTTCCTTTTTTTTTTTTTCTTTTTTTGAGACAGAGTCTCACTCTGTCGCCCAGGCTGGAGTACAGTGGCTCGATCTCAGCTCACGGCAGCCTCTGGTCCCTGGATTCAAATGATTCTCCTGACTCAGCTTCCCTGAGTGTGCAGATATCTGATGTCTCTTTCTCAGTGTCTTGATCTCTGCTTATGAAGACACTCATCATATTGGATTCAGGCCCACCCTAACAACCTCACTGTACTTTAATTATCTCTATAAAGGCTGTAGTTACAAATACAGTCACATTTTGAGGTACTGAAGGTTAGGGTTTCAACATATGAATTTTGAGGGGGCACACTGGAGCCAATAAGAAGATAGTAGACAAATGTTCAGGTTTCTTTTTGTTTTTAATCATTAGGCCATACTGAGCCATTTAGTTCATATGCTTCCCTATATCTGTTCAATGAAAGAGGGCAGTTTGTAGTCTTAGTTCAGATCCAGACTTAGCCTTACTTCTCAATTATCTTTACAGTATGATGAATGAGTCATATTAATTAACAACATTTGTAGAGAACCAAGTTTGTTCAAAACACATACTTACTCAAGCATTAGAGCTAGAGCAAATATATTACTCTCTCTTTTTAAACAATTGTTACTGGAGATTTTGACAAAATCAAGATGCTGATGCAGTATTTCTGACATGCTAATTTGTTTGTAGTTTCATATGTCTATACACAGCTACCTAAAATAAATATATCCTTTCTATGTCCTGTGTTTACTTGGTAGAAAACACGTGAGAAGAACACAATCCAAGAAGAAAAATTGTATTGTTGTATATTTATAGGTAAATTATATATATCCTTTTCTACTTATTTCTCTTTAGGCTTTGAAATGGTTTGGGGGTTGAAGAGACTTGATGTCTGATCCTGATTTGATTATTTATAAATTGTATAGTCTTTAACAAGTAACTTCATTTCTCTGAATATCTATTTTAAAATTGTTTTGTAAAATAATTTAACATACATGATATGTTGTGATTTAATATGCTATATGTATAATTATATAAAATAGATAATATACACACATATACCTTATATAATATGTAGATATATGTATGCACATATATGAATATATCATATATATTTTAACATATTATAGTCATGTATAAAAATGCATTGTGATACAATTAGTGAAAATAAAAAGCCTATAACTCCCATTTTCCTAGTAGAATTAATAAAGCATTTTCTATTCTCCAGAAAATACTGCCTTGATATGCTAAGTAGAGAAGCAATATATTTAAGAATCATTAATCTTGATTAGCTTTATTTTCCACCAGAAAGTTGTTCAAATGACCTTACCTATGCAAATGATGCCTAATTATTCCCACTAAAGGATCTAAGTTCAATTATCTGGTATTTTGGAGTTCAGCCAGTGTGTTTTGTCCCAAATATTTCAAACCTTCAAGAACTCATTTAACGTGTCTTTTAACAAAATGCCCCTTATGGCACCTAGAATTTATAGAACTGGTGATATAACTTAATTTGTAATTTACTGTGTTTTGCCTTATCAACATTTCTTAATTATGGCTTCACTTTCAGCTAAATTGGTATAATCAGAGGTCCTGCCTAAAGTAGCAGTACAACTTTAAAACTAGAATATAATTAAATGAAAATCATGAACGTGACTGTCTCTAATATGATTTGGCTGTGTCCCCACCCAAATCTCATCTTGAGTTGCAGCTCCCATAATCCCCATGTGTTATGGGAAGGACCTGATGAGAAGTAACTGAATCATGGGGGTTGATTTTTCCCATGCTGTTCTCATGACAGTGAATAAGTCTCACAAGATCTGATGATTTTATAAAGGGCAGTTCCCCTGCATACACTCTCTTGCCTGCTGCCATGTAAGACATACCTTTACTCCTCCTTCACCTTCAACCATGATTGTGAGGCCTCCCCAGCCATGTGGAACTGTGAGTCCATTAAGCTTCTTTTTCTTTATAAATTACCCAGTCTTGGTATGTCTTTATTCACAACAGGAGAATGGACTAATACGGTCTCACAAAATAAAATAAAGATATACAATTTACAAATCCAATCATATTTAATGGTTCTGGCATATTGTTGATCTTCAGCATCAGCAGTTAACACCAGGGTCTGAGCTAGGGATGGAACATTGAAGTCTTAAAAATGCATACCAGTTGTGTGGATGTTTTTAGATTTTGGACATATATGTGTTTGTGTGTGCATGTGTGTGCATGTGTGTACGTGTGTGTGTGTGTGTGTAGAGGATGGAAAACAAAAATTCTTATGTGTTAACAATAGACATTCATGGCTTTACATGCACCGTTATTAGGTATTAATAGTATAAATAGTAACATGTTAGCCTCAGTTATGTCATATTTGAACTTGAGACAACAATAGTGCCTGCTTTTCAATCAGAATTAAGTGTGGTGCTTTAAAAAAATGTTTAGCACAGTATTTTCTACAGGAATTATTTAAATACCGTACCATGATTATTGATGTTTATCATCCTTCTTAAGATCAGCTAATGCTTACCTTTATTCCATGAAGCATATCCTGAAGAAGCATAAAGTTGCTGAGCACACTTAAGAGTTCACCAAGTACAAACACACAAAATATACCAACTTCTTTAGGACCACTTGATGCCCTTAAGGATTCAAATAAAAAAAAAAGCAACTACTGAAAATAAACAACTCTCAATTCCTTTAAGCCAATGTTTTGGCACTGGTTTTGTAAAATACAGACAATTATACTGTTGCCAACCCAATAGATAATTTTGCATAAAAATTTTGTGCCTCCTTAGCATTTCTTCTAAATCCAAGAACTGCTCAAAGATTGTATAGTAGATGCCAAAATACTTTGTAATCAGCTTTGATTTCACTCTCCTAAAAATAATGCTGTTACTGAGATTAGTAACAATGAAATAGGATTCAGGAGAAGTTGTTTCTTGCCAGATAAAAGATTACAACTAAAAGCTCTTAAATCTCTGCAATGTATTTCATGTATTTGGATTATCAATTTATACTTTCCTTTAGGAGAACACATAATACAACGTTATTTGTTTTTTTTTTACAGAAAAATCAATCTCATCATGTCTTATTGTCATTTTGTAGCTTACTGTGACAGGCAGAAGAATGTCCCAACAAAGATGTCCATTCCCTAATCCTCACAACCTTTGAGTAGGTTACACTACCGAAGGAAATTTGTGGATGCATTTCATATGCCTAGTGTTCCTTTATTGGAATGTTAAGCATATGGGAGCTATTTATATTCTACTGCTCAAGGCCATCCCCAAGGTTGGATTTTTCACTCATACAAAAATTCAAAAAAATTGCAACCTCAGGCATGGGTTAAGGTGGTGGACTAGGTGTAGGGAAATTATCCTGGTGGACCCAATCTAATACTAGGAGCCCTTAAAAATCCAAGAGATTTTTTTTTTTTTTTTTTTTTTTTTTTTAACTCAAACCAGAGAAGCAGGGAGTTAGAAGGAAGATCAGAGAGATATGAGTCATGTGAAGGACTTGACCCATGCTGCTGGCTTTGATGATGAAGGAAGGTAAACATAAGCCATGGAATGTGGGTAGCATCTAAAAGCTTTGAGTCTTCCCTTTGCCTACAGCCAGCAAATGGAAACTTTATTCTTACAATAACATAAACCGAAGTCTGCCAACCACCTAAATAAACTTGAAAGGGATTCATCCCCAGAGCATCCAAAGAGAAGCACAGCCATAGTGACACCTTGATTTCTGCTTTGTGAAACCTAGAGCAGAGAATGAGAAAAGTTATGCTGTGCCCAGACTTCTGACCTACAAAATGTGAGACAATAATGGATGTTAGTTTAAACTGCTGAATTTGTGGTCATTTGGTATGGCAATAACAGAAAATAAATACATTTATTTTATTTCCTTTTCTGCATCCATGATGCAAATATTTATGAAGTCAGAATTTGGTAGAATAATAGGGGCTTCTGTTTCCATTTTATTTACTTGTTTTTTTTATTTTTATTTTTTGAGATAGGGTGTATTAGTCCATTTCACACTACTATAAAAATACAATCATGGAAGACGGTAAGGAGGAAGAAGTATGTTCTTCACAGGATAGTAGGAAAAAGAAAGCAAGCAAAAGGGAGAAGAGCCCCTTATGAAACCATTAGATCTCGTGAGAACTCACTATCATGAGAACAGCCTGGGGGAAAGTGCCCCCATTATCCAATCACCTAGCACCAGGTCCCTCCGTCAACACATGGAATTACAGTTTAAGATGAGATTTGGGTTGGGGACAGAGCCAAGCCACATCACAGGGTCTTGCTCTGTTGCCCAGCCTGGAGTGCAGTGGTGTGGTCATGGCTCACTGTAGCCTCAGTCTTTTGGGCTCAAACAGTCTTCCCACCTCAGCCTCCTGAATAGCTGGGACTAGAGGTGCATGCCTCCACACCCAGATTTTTTTTTTTTTTTTAATTTTAGAGTTGGGGGTCTCACTACGTTGCCCTGGAAGGTCTTGAACTCTTAGGCTCAAGCAGTCATCCTGCCTCAGTCTCCAAAAATGTTGGGATTACATGCATGAGCCACCACACCCAGCCCATTTCCATTTATAAATGCCCATTTTTGCTTGATTTCTGGATATTGTTTAATTTTTTTCATTTTTCTAAAATACTTCATGTATTCCACAGATATTTCTTTATTTATTATATTTATAATAGTTTGGGCTAATTGGGCCTGTCAGAAATAGCATCGATCAAATCTCTATTGGAAAACATTTGCTTCATAGAAGCACTTACTTCTAAGATTCATGTCTGTAGCCTAAGCATGGCAGACATTTGGTGGTTCCCATGTCCCAAATTCTTGGTATTCATGTCCTTGTATGATCCTTTCCTTTTGATTGAAGTGAGACCTGTAGCTTCCTTACAAAAAATACAATATGATAAAGGTGATTGAATGTATGTAATTACATTACATATCAGACATGAACACAGCCCCAACCAGGACCTAGATTATAGGTTTATACAAACCTCAGAAAAGGAAAGAGCTAAGCTATGTTCAAATTCCTGACCCACAGAAACTGAGTTGATAAATGTGTATTGATTTAAACTGCTAAGTTTGTGATAAGATTGCTACACAGTAATAGATAGCTAATATAACATGTTTACTTTAATCAGAAGTAATGTCAGAAATGCCCCTTGCTGATACTGAAAAGCGCTCAGAAGGTGACGATCAGTAGAGATATTCATTAAGACAATTAAGTAGTTCCATCATGAATTTCCAAATCAACAGAGGTGGTAGTCAAATTTTCTAAATATAATTAATATGTGGTGTATTTTTATTTTCTTAGCAGCTGAGATGCCCATTATTTTTTATTGTATATGGTTTGTTTAGTACATGCTTTAACTCTCAGCAAGTTTTAAGGAGCCTCCAGGGACCCTTGAGCAGGTCTACCTTGAAGTTCTACAAAGCATATCAAAGCTATCCTGCTAAATAATTCAGAGAACAGGAGAAGTGGATCCAAAGACCACTTGGAGGAAGAAATAGAAAGGCCCAAAGACAGGAACTAGAAGGGCCTTGAGAAAAAAATACTTAATGAAAGATTTTTAAATGAAATTATATGTGTTTTCTATGACTTCACAAACATTCAGTAACTCCTTCAAAACTAAAGATAGGCTGGGTGTGGTGGCTCACCCCTGTAATCCCAGTACTTTGGGAGGCTGAGGCAGGCAGATCATGAGGTCAGGAGATTGAGAACATCCTGGCTAACAGTTAAACCCCGTCTCTACTAAAAATACAAAAAATTAGCTGGGTGTGGTGGTGGGTGCCTTTTATCCCAGCTACTTGGGAGGCTGAGGAAGAATCGCTTGAACCCAGGAGGCGGAGAGTACAGTGAGCTGAGACCGTGCTACTGCACTCCTGCCTGGTAACAGAGCGAGACTCCATCTCAAAAATTAATAATAATAAAATAAAATAGAAAAAAATACAAAATACAAAAATTAGCAAGGTGTGGTGGCAGGTGCCTGTAATCTCATTTACTCTGGAGGCTGGGGCAGGAGAATCGCTTGAACCTGGGAGGTGGAGGTTGCAGTGAGCTGAGATCATGCCACTGCATTCCAGCCTGGGTGTCAAAGTAAGACTCTGTTTAAAGATATATATATATATATATATAAATATATATATAAATATATCACATTTAATGTTTAAAGGATAAAAAAAAAAAAAAAAAACAACTGAATTCTTTCCTGCTAAGGTCAGGATGGAGGAAAGGACATTCACTTGGAGGTTCTAACTAATATAGTTAGTAATATAAATATATACACATGTATATTTGTCACTAACAACAACAAATGTGTTTTGAATATATTAGCTAAAATATTATATAATTGACATAAGAATTTTATCTGTAACACATTTTTAAATTTTTGTAATACAACATATGTATGTTATAATATGTTGCAAAGTGTATGTGTCTACCAGTTGTTTCCAAGCATTGATCAATTTTACTCCTATATTTTTCTTTCTAGTCTGAAGTAGTGTAATTAGTAAAGTTATTAACTTGATATCCATTATTATGCACTTAAAAACTTTCTGAAATTGTGCGTGTGATCCATCAACCATGAGCCATTTCAATACAGATGTAAATTTCCTCATCTTTGATTGGCTTATAGATACTGCCAAATATCTGCAGCGAAACTATTAGAAAAAGTTCAACATACACTCATGATTTATAAAAACAAAAACCAAACCCAAAACAAAAAGCATCAATCAGTAAACAGGAAATAAAAAAGAATTGTTTTACTTTTATAAAGAATATCCTACAGGTTGTGGAGGGAAACACAAACACTAACATCACACTTGATAGTTACTGACTGCAAATACTTTCCCCATATAATCAGGAAAAAGGCAAAAACAGTCATTCTCTTGTTTACCTTCAATGTGTTCTGAATTTCCTGCACTTTGCAATAGGGCAAAAAATTTCTAAAAGAGCAAGAAAATTGCAAATTATAGTGAGGGAAAGCAAAAATATGTTTGTCACAATTGTGGCAAACAATTGGACAGTTTACTTGATCAAGGGCAGGAAAGAACGTTTGGAGTGATAAAAATGTTTCCTATGTTGATTAGGGTAGTAGTTATACAAATGTACGCATTTGAGAAAACTCATCAAATTGTACATCTAAACTTGGTAAATTTTATTGCATGTAAATTATACTTTATCATAGCTAATTAAAAACGTAAAATTTTTCTCAACATCTTTCCCCAAAATAGAAACACAAAGCTCAACCACTCTATTTCTGGCTAATAATGTTAATTACTTTTTCTTGTTTACTTCTAATCCCAGCTATATTTGTTAACAAGTACTAAAATTACTTAGAATAGTGAAGAGTAGAGAGAATAAAATTGGTTTATATCTAACATATATAAGATATACATAATATGATATAATATATAATATATTATATATTAGATAATATATTACTAGCTATAAGTTAATAATATATACTATATATTCAAGATGTATTATTGGAGTTATCACTCAATATATCATTCTATATATAAATTGGAGATGTCTATATAGATATATATCTCCAATTACCTCTTAAGAGGTGTTCATTAGATTATGATACATACAGTCAGTTTAGTTATTTTGTGGTTATATAATATGCAGTTCGGGATGAAGAGTTGGGGGCTATATGATTCTTTGGTGTCTTATGTTTAAGTAAGAAGCTATTATGCCAAATAATAAAAGTGATCTGTAGAAGACTGTGATTTCAGTAAAAGCTCTCTTGGTTTTTATACTTACTTCTATTATTGAGGAGTGTCAAAGGCTTTATACACAATTCCTATCTGCAGAGAAAATTTATGCACCACTAAAAAGGGGAACTCTGGACTAGCTCCAAATTTTTATGTATTTATTTGTTTTTATGCTGGACAGTTTTAAAGATAACACAGTAAATAAGTTATAACAGAGTCAGGAAACCATGACCCGTGAGCTGGCCATCTGTTCTTGTTAATAAAGTTTTATTGTAATATATCCATGCCCGTTTGTTTATGTATTGTTTATGACTGCTTACATACTACAATGGCAGAGTTCAGTAGTGCTGACAGAAACTGTATGCCAACAAGTTTAAAATATTTTCTCTCTGGCTAACAAAAAACCAAATGATTGACCCCTGAGTTAGACCTCAAGGTAAAATGTAGTACATAACCCCTGCAAAGAGGCCTATTATGTGATATATCTCTCTCTAAGTATTCGGTGAGGAAATGCTCTTTTTCTTTTTTTCCACTTTAGAGAGACTATTTCAACATTGCCCACTTAGAAGGTCCTGTGAAATTTTACCACCCAGGGTCATAATTTTGCATGGCTAATGATAAATATACAATCCAATTCAGAGGCAGAGATTCTAAGACTGGATAAAGAAACAAGACCCAACTGCATGATGTCAAAAGGATACACACTTTCGCTTCAAAGATATAAATAGATTCAAAGTAAAAGCATAGACAAAAAGGATATATCTTGCAAACAGTAATAGGCTGAAGTGGCTATATTAATATCAGACAATACCGAATTTAAAACAAAAAATGATTAGAGATAAAGGACATTTATGATGATAAAACGAGCAATCTACCAAACAGGTAAAATAATTGCAAAGATATATGAACCTATCAAAATAGATGAGACAAAAACTGACAGAAATGGACAGAAAATGGACAATTCCACAATAAGAGTGAGAGATTTAAATGTCACACTTCCAAAAATTAATAAAAAAGGCAAAAGTCAACAAGAAACTGAAGAGGTGTATATCTCTATAAACCAACTAGACCTAACACTACACCCATCAACAGCAGAACATGCACACTTTTCAAGGGCAAATGAAACATTTTTCAGTACAGACCATATGCTACAACAAAAAACAAACCTCAATAAATTTAAAAAGAAACAATACAATATGTTCTCTGATTACAGAGGAATAAAATTTGAAATCAATAACAAAAATAAATTTGGAAAACTGACAAATATGTGCAAATTAAACAACACAGTCCTGAATACCACTGGGTCAAATAAGAAATCAAAAGAACAATTAAAATATACTCTGAGATGAATGAAACTGAAGATACAACACACTAAAATTAATGGTATGCATCTATCTGTTAGCAATGGTTAGAGGTAAATTCATACTGGCAAATGCTTATTTTTATTTAAGTAATTAATTATTATTTCAACAGCTTTTGGGCTACGGGTGTTTTTATGTTACATGGATGAATTACACAGTGGTATATTCTGAGATTTTAGTGTACCTGTCACCCAAGTAGTGTACATTGTATCTAATGTAGTTTTTATCCCTAGCCTCCTCCCATCCTACCCCTTATGAATCTCTAAAGTCCATTATATCCCTCTGTATTCCTTTGCATACTCATAGCTTAGCTTTCACTTATAAGTGAGAATATATCGTTTTTGATTTTTCACTCCTGTGTTATTTCACTTAGAATAATGGCCTCCATCTCCATCCAAGTTGCTGCAAAAGATATTTTGATCCTTTTACGTTATTTCAATCCTTTTAATGGCTGAGTAGTATTCCACGGTGTATATACCATATTTTCTTTATCCACTCATTAATCAATGGGCATTTTGGTTGATTCTACATTTTTGCAATTGTGAATTGTGCTGCTATAAACATACATGTGCAAGTGTCTTTTTTCATATAATGATTTTGTTTCCTTTGGGTAGATACCCAGTAGTGGGATTGCTAGATTGAATCTTCTAGTCCATTTCCTCTGACCTCTGGAACTCGAATAGAACACATGTTAAATTGTTAAAAATCTAGCAATTCAATCTAGCAATCCCACTACTGGGTATCTACCCAAAGAAAAAGAAAGTTCATGGCCGGGCGCAGTGGCTCACGTCTGTAATGCACGTCTTGGCCACTTTGGGAGGCCAAGGTGGGCGGATCACGAGGTCAGGAGTTTGAGACCACCCTGGCCAACACGGTGAAACGCTGTGTCTACTAAAAATACAAAAATTAGCCAGGCCTGGTAGCGCATGCCTGTAGTCCCAGCTACTCAGGAGGCTGAGGCAGAAGAATTGCTTGAACCCAGGAGGCAGAGGTTGCAGTGAGCTGAGATCGCACCACTGCACTCCAGCCTGGGTGACAGAGTGAGACTCTGTCTCAGAAAAAAGAAAAAAAGAAAAAAAGAAAGTCCACTGATAGCTCTTTAAGGAATCTCCATACTGTTTTCCATATAGTTTGTATTATAATAATTTACATTCCCACCAGCAGTGTATAAGCATTCCCTTTTCCCCAACATCCACGCCAAAATCTATTGTTTATAGACTTCTTAATAATGACTATTATTGCAGGAGTAAAGTAGTATCTCACTGTGGTTTTAATTTTTATTCCTCTGATAACTAGTAATAATGAGCATTTTTTTCATATGTTTATTGGCCATTTGCATATCTTTTGAGAGATATCTATTCATGTCCTTTGCTCACTTTTTAATGGTATTATTTGTTTTTATCTTCTTGCTGATTCATTTGAGTTTCTTATAGATACTAGATACTGATCTTGGTAAAATGCATAGTTTGAGAATATTTTCTCCCATTCCATGGGTTGTCTGTTTACTCTGCTGATTATTTTGCTGTACAGAAGTTTTTTATTTTAATTAGCTCTCATTTATTTATTTTTCTTTTATGATTTTGGCAGCTGATGCCAGGGAGAGGCCATTTCCTGATGGTCTACACCTGTTACACTAAAGTGTTAATTGAATGCAGATGCCAGGAAGAAGCAATTTCCTGGGTATGTGCATTAAAAGACAAAATGGTCAAGTATGACCACATGGGGGCACACCACAGGAAAAGAAAAGAAAGTCTCAGATGGGCAAGCATACAACTTCCTAAACACACTGCATGTGCTCACCTTCCAAGGAGAAGGAGGACACTGAGCATGTGGGCAGCCCACCTTAGGGAAGAATCATGGGAAAAGGGTCAGCCTATAAAGTCCTAAAGTCCTAGGATCAAGGGTAAACACCGCACGTGACCTTCACATGCCTTCTTGGGTCTCTTCCAAGCATACTTGTATTTCTTTCCTGTTCTAAAGCCTCTTAAAATAAACTTTCACTCCTGTTCTGAAACTTGCCTTGGCCTCTTTTTCTGCCTTATGCCCCTCAGTTGAATTATTTCTTCTGAGGGGGTAAGCATTGAGGTTGCTGCAGACTCACACAGATCCACCACTGTTAACTCGGATACCTTCCACCAGTAACATGCTTGGTGCTGTCTGACTTGGATATTTGCCACCAGTAACACCACATCAGTGCTGATTTTGTGATTGCCTGTCACAAGATGGTGCAGGCTGGTTTGTTTTCTTAGTAATTAGACATTTTTGTCAGCAGGCCCTTCTCCTGTGGGCTAAACCTATGTATATTAATTCAGACCTGACTATTCTCTGTGGGCCAGTCTAAAGAAGATTAGCATATCTTTCAAGATTCAAATTCTCCAATCATCTGTATAAGCAATAAAGTTGTTCTTTTTTCGCTGTTATATTTCTCAACTGATTACAGATTTGAAAGAAGCCTCCAAGAGTTGTTGAATAATTTTTAACAATTTAACATGTGTTCTATTCGAGTTCCAGAAGTCAGAGAAAATGGACTAGGAGATACATTTGAAGAGATAATGACCAACAATTTTATGAAATTACTGAAAGCTACCAGGGTCAAGAATTCATATATATGCATGTGTGTACCCTATAGCACATCAAATTCTTTTCTAGAGGTATTGACAAAACAACTGTGCAAAAGTATGATAAAATTTATACACAAGAATGCTCATAGTAGCACTTTTAATAGCAAACCAACACTGAAAAAACCTAAATGACCAACAGGAAGAAAGTGAATGGTTAGATTGCCGTACATTCTTGCAATGGAACAATATACAACAACAAACAGAAAACTGTTGTGTGAAAAAAAGCGTATCAAAAAATGGATCAAAATATTTAGATATAATTTATGAAAAATGAATCTTCTGTGTTGACAATAAGTACAGTGTTTTTCCTCTTCAGGAGAGGGTGATTGACTAAACTTTGTCATAAAGATGACTGTATAGTCATGTTTTTATGCTTTTTGTATATATGTTATAATTCAATAAAAAGTTTATTTTTGCATACATTTACTTATTCTCTTCCTTTGTATTTATGCTAGCTAAAAATTATATATTTTATTTTGATATTAGTAAAAAAAAACTTTGGCCTTTATTGATAGATTTATTGTTGGTTTTCTAATTCATTTGGTTTCTGCTTTATCTTCATTTATCTCTTCTGCATTCTTACTTTATTTCTAATTGCCTTTTAATATCTGAAATGGAAATTTTATATATATATAAATATATATATAGAGAGAGTATAAAAGAGTTTTCCTGTCCTTTAGAGATGATATTAACAGTTTAGTTTAGTCCGCTGTTTCATTAAAAATCAATATTTCAGTAAGAGGTTGTAGTAAAATGGCTCTTAAGTTTCAAGAGATTATTTTCTTCTTAATATGTCATAAGTTATTTTTCCCACTAATTTATAACTTGTAACTTTCTTATAAGTTTAATTCTGCCTTGATGAGAGGAAAATCTTCCATTACTTGTTCAAATCAAAGCAGATTCCAAGCAAGGTTTTCCTGCCATTTCCCAGATTTCTAGGATCTGCAAGCTTTTATTAGGCTAGAGAAAACTAAGAACATTTGAACTGGAGTGTTTCATTTGGAGGTATTAGATGAAAAAAAAAATCAAGATATAAAATAGTCATACTTAGCTAAATAAGCTCCAGATGATATGGTTTGGATTTGTGTCCCCACCCAAATCTCATATTGAATTGTAATCCCCAGTGTTGGAGAAAAGGCCTGATGGAAGGTGACTGGATCATGGGAGCAGACATGGCCCTTGCTGTTCTCATGATAGTCAGTGAGTTCTCTTGAGATCTAGTTGTTCAAAAGTATGTAGCACTGCCCACTGCCCCCTTCTCTCTTCCTCCATCTCCAATCATGTAAGACATGCTTGCTTCCCCTTCACCTTCCATCATGATCATAAGTTTCCTGAGGCCTCCTCAGCCATGTATCCTATAGAACTTGCAGAACCGTGAACCAATTAAACCTCTTTTCTTTATAAATTACCTAGTCTCAGGTAGTTCTTTATAGCCATGTGAGAAGACCAGAGTCTTAATTATAAGTTTGTAATTTTTCATGGTCATGATTCAAAGAAAAAATTCAGACACTTAAAACTTTTCCGTTTATGAATTACTAGTATTTTCCCAAAGGTTTTAAGATAATTTTAATGTATAGGATTCTTAATAAAAATAATAGCAGGAAGAATTACTACAGATCAAACATATACACATTCACATGATATTTATGCCATGTAATATTAAGCATGAAATGTAGTCTTCTAAGAAGTACACAATAACTGCTGTTAATATAATAATTATAGTACAATGAAAAATAAGAGCCATTTTAGTCATGCTTGTCAAATTAAAATATAATCCAATCTCACGCTTCTCAGAATACATTAATTTATAGTAAATGTTCCTTTAGTGCTTAGTATACATTTTGAATTAAACTATGCTTGTTATTTTCCAAAACTGTTGACCTTTAAGAGGAAGAATCAAGATAGACTTTGAGACATAAAGCATTAATTAAATTTCAATATTTAAAAAGCTATGTTCATTATTCTAGCATCATCCCTATAAACATTTAATTTTGTCTACAATATTGTTTTCTTAAAATGTAAAGTGAGCAAGAATTTTAGAGATTATCTCCCTCAATAACATATTTTGTAAATGAAGAAATTTTAGTCATTCTATAGGCTATAGTTTTAAATTTTTTGTGAGCTTGATCCTTTTTACATGTACTAATTGGCCAGGCCAGCAACACATTAATTTCCTTAATAATTAAGGTGATGTTCAGATATTTTATGTTTTTCTACATTAATTTGTATACATAATATATTTCAAGAAAAATGTAAATTTTATTGAAGACCTCAAATTTGTTGGCATAAAATTGTTTAGAACTTTTATTATTTCATAGTTACTTTCTTCAGAATTATTGGTGATAACTCTCCCAATGCTGAATGGGTGATTTATGTTTATTTTCTTTGCTATGTGATCAGCAGAGCTGGATTTTCCTGATTTTGTGGATCTATCAAAATATAAACTTCTGACTTTACTAACTTTTTCTACTGTCTTATTATTTTAATTGTCATTAAATTTCAGCTCTTATTTTAATTTGATTGCTTTCTGTACTTGGGTTTATTTTGCATTTACTTTTCTAGCTTAATAAGGTTGAACCTAACATTTTTGGTTTAGATTTTTGTTTTAGTTCCTAACATAAGTATTTAGAGCTATAATTCCCACTCCTAGAACAACATTAATTATATCTTACAAATTTCACAACTATTTTTACCATTTAATTAATTTTTTAAAATTCCTTTATGTTTTTACCTTCACGAGTTATTTAAAGTATCTTCTGTAATTTAGTGTTTTCCTAGATATTTTCTTATTATTTATAATTTAATTTCATTTGGGCTTGATGTAGATAATTTTATATATATTGACCTTTTTCGTAGTCTAGCAACGCAATTCCTCAATGAATGTCCACTTGAAAGAAGTGGGTATTCTGTCACAGTTATATGTAGTTTTCTATGAATATTATTGGATCAAGGTGGCTGATGGTATTTGCCTTAGCAGGGTTGGCCTGCTATAACTTGGTATAGGCTGGGTGGCTTAAACAACAGAAATTTATTTCTCACTGGTTTGGAGGCTGGGAAGTCTGACACATGAGTGCCAACATGGTGGGTTCTGGTAAAAGCACACAATTCCTGTTTTGCAGATAACCATGCTATAACTGGATCTTCATGTGGTGGGGAGCAGAGAACATCTTCCCATGTTTCTTCCAGCAGGAAAACAATCCCATTCATGAGGGCTCCACCTGTATGACCTAATGACCTCCCAAAGGCCCCAGCTTCAAATGCCGTCACATTGGGAATTTAGGCATCAATATATAAATCTAGAGGGATGCAAAAATTCAGTCCATAGCAGCAGTGTTCACATATATTCTGTCTCCACTAATTTCATGTAGTTTTTATATCAATTACTGAGAGAAGGTATTAATGACTTCTACCACACATGTAGAACTATTTATTTCTCCCTTTAATTAATTTTTTGCTTCATGTATAATTCAAATCTTAGTTGTTAGTACATATACTTTTTCAATTATAGCTGTATGTCTTTCTCACATGTGTTTATGTTTTTATTGTAAAGTGTCCCTCTAGTTTTGGGTAATTTTTTTATTATTATTATTATTATATTTTAAGTTCTAGGGTACATGTGCATAACGTGCAGGTTTGTTACATATGTATACTTGTGCCATGTTGCTGTGCTGCACCCATCAACTCGTCAGCACCCATCAACTCGTCCTTTACATCAGATATAACTCCCAATGCAATCCCTCCCCCCTTCCCATGATAGGCCCCGGTGTGTGATGTTCCCCTTCCCAAGTCCAAGTGATCTCATTGTTCAGTTCCCACCTATGAGTGAGAACACGCGGTGTTTGGTTTTCTGTTCTTGCGATACTTTGCTGGGAATGATGGTTTCCAGCTGCATCCATGTCCCTATAAAGGACACAAACTCATCCTTTTTTATGGCTGCATAGTATTCCATGGTGTATATGTGCCACATTTTCTTAATCCAGTCTGTCACTGATGGACATTTGGGTTGATTCCAAGTCTTTGCTATTGTGAATAGTGCCGCAATAAACATACGTGTGCATGTGTCTTTATAGCAGCATGATTTATAATCCTTTGGGTATATACCCAGTAATGGGATGGCTGGGTCATATGGTACTTCTAGTTCTAGATCCTTGAGGAATCGCCATACTGTGTTCCATAATGGTTGAACTAGTTTACAATCCCACCAACAGTGTAAAAGTGTTCCTATTTCTCCACATCCTCTCCAGCACCTGTTGTTTCCTGACTTTTTAATGAATGCCATTCTAACTGGTGTGAGATGGTATCTCATTGTGGTTTTGATTTGCATTTCTCTGATGGCCAGTGATGATGAGCATTTTTTCACGTGTCTGTTGGCTGTATGAATGTCCTCTTTTGAGAAATGTCTGTTCATATCCTTTGCCCACTTTTTGATGGGGTTGTTTGTTTTTTTCTTGTAAATTTGTTTGAGTTCTTTGTAGGTTCTGGATATTAGCCCTTTGTCAGATGAGTAGATTGCAAAAATTTTCTCCCATTCTGTAGGTTTCCTGTTCACTCTGATGGTAGTTTCTTTTGCTGTGCAGAAGCTCTTTAGTTTAATGAGATCCCATTTGTCAATTTTGGTTTTTGTTGCCGTTGATTTTGGTGTTTTAGACATGAAGTCCTTGCCCATGCCTATGTCCTGAATGGTATTACCTAGGTTTTCTTCTAGGGTTTTTATGGTATTAAGTCTAACATTTAAGTCTCTAATCCATCTTGAATTAATTTTCGTATAAGGAGTAAGGAAAGGATCCAGTTTCAGCTTTCTACTTCGGGCTAGCCAATTTTTCCAGCACTGTTTATTAAATAGGGAATCCTTTCCCCATTTCTTGTTTCTCTCAGGTTTGTCAAAGATCAGATGGCTGTAGATGTGTGGTATTATTTCTGAGGACTCTGTTCTGTTCCATTGGTCTATATCTCTGTTTTGGTACCAGTACCATGCTGTTTTGGTTACTGTAGCCTTGTAGTAAAAGAAGACATTCATATAGCCAATAGACACATGAAAAAATGCTCATAATCACTCGCCATTAGAGAAATGCAAATCAAAACCACAATGAGATACCATCTCATACCAGTTAGAATGGCAATCATTAAAAAATCAGGAAACAACAGGTGCTGGAGAGGATGTGGAGAAATAGGAACACTTTTACACTGTTGGTGGGACTGTAAACTAGTTCAACCATTGTGGAAGACAGTGTGGCAATTCCTCAAGGGTCTATAACTAGAAATACCATTTGACCCAGCCATCCCATTACTGGGTATATACCCAAAGGATTATAAATCATGCTGCTATAAAAACACATGCACACGTATGTTTATTGTGGCACTATTCGCAATAGCAAAGACTTGGAATCAACCCAAATGTCCATCAGTGACAGACTGGATTAAGAAAATGTGGCACATATACACCATGGAATACTATGCAGCCATAAAAAAGGATGAGTTTGTGTCCTTTATAGGGACATGGATGCAGCTGGAAACCATCATTCTTAGCAAACTATCACAAGAACAGAAAACCAAACACCGCATGTTCTCACTCATAGGTGGGAACTGAACAATGAGATCACTTGGACTCGGGAAGGGGAACATCACACACCGGGGCCTATCATGGGGAGGGGGGAAGGGGAGGGAGGAGGGATTGCATTGGGAGTTATACCTGATGTAAATGACGAGTTGATGGGTGCTGACGAGTTGATGGGTGCAGCACAGCAACATGGCACAAGTATACATATGTAACAAACCTGCACGTTATGCACATGTACCCTAGAACTTAAAGGATAATAATAATAATTAATAAATAAATAATTTTTTCATGAAGTTTAATTTGTCTAATTTTAGCTTTAGTGCTTTGGCCACTGGTGTCATATCCAATAAAGCATTGCCAAATATTAAAAAAAAAAAAAAAAAAGAAGAAATCCCGCTGGCAAGCAAATTTATACATACTTATTTTGTGCCTTGACACACTGAAAGTGTTCACATAAAATAATATAAGGCTTCTATAGCCTTGATTATTTCTGAATACTGCAAAATCTTACACTGGTATTGCAAACACACTTTGAAAACAGCTGGGGTAATCATGTTTAGTTTCAGTCTGTGCTGTCCAATACAGTGGCCACCTGCCACATGTGGCTACTGAGCACTTAAAATGTGGCTAGTTCAAACTGAGGTATGTTGTATGGACTGGATTTCTAAGACATGGTATGAAAAAATGAATATGAAATGTATCATTAGTAATTTTTTGTAATATTGTATGTTGAAATGATATTTTAGATATATTGGGTTAAATAAAATGTATTATGAAAACTAAAAAATAAATAAATAAATAAATAAATAAATAAATAAATAAAATAAAATAAAGTGCTGGGAAGTCAATATATCTTTAATACAAAAAACAAAAACTAAAACTAAACAAATTGTAAATCAGTGACTTTTTTTGAACCAGTTATAGTACTGAGGTTTATGACAAACTGCCTGCCAGAAATCTGGAGAGACAAGCAAATCCAGAGTCAGAACTTATCTGGAGCTGAAATGACTAGAAATATAAGCTTGCAGTAACATGTAAAAAGGTAATTTTGAGGAATAGCTGGAGGCCACATGTGGACTAACATGAGAGTGAGAAACTCCTGGGAGATGTAATCTGAGGGGACCCTACATTTTCATGGGTTTTATCTTCAGTAATCTTATCAGGATCTCACAGTAAAGAGCTAAGAAGTATTTTCTCCTGGGTCTGGAAGTTGAAAAGTAACCACTGTAAAACATGCCCAGAGTGTTCTCCAAAGCAAACATCTATTCACCAATGAAAAAGACTTTACTACAGTCTTATTCTACCTGAGGGTGGAACAATTTTCCCACTCCAGCTTGTTCTGCTTTTCCTGCCTCAACCAAGGGGGTAAACAGAAACTTAAGAAAGTTGTGAGGATCATACGTCAGGGGACGGTTCTACCAAAAGTCTGAGATTTAATCATGAGATAATAGAACGGTTTCCCTCTCCCACATCTCTCCACTACACAAAGAAAGCTTCAGCACAACAACAGTGGCTTGCAGCTGAATGAGCTACAAAACACACATACTCTCTCAACAGGAGTGCTTAAGGAGGCCTAAAGTCAACAAGGTAGACCAAAAAATCACAATAAAATAAAATTAAATAAAACAAAAATAACTTTAAAAAAAAAGACATTAGAGAAATTAAAATCCAAAGGCATGTAAATCTATAGCAAATAGTAGAAATGGGCCAACTCTTAGACAAGTGAACATGAAACCACACAATAAAAGCATATTACCTCTGTTTCCATTACCTACTACATCATTTGGGCTTTCAACAAAATATGAGTCATGTTAAAAGACAATAAAAAAGCATGAAAAGCTAAAACAAGCATAAGAACAAGACTCAGGTGACACAGATGTTGGAATTATTGTTGCAGAATTTCTCCTCCTTAGTATGCTAAATCCGGGTTCTTGTGTCACAACCAGAATAACTTAGGCACACAGACACATTGAAGGGTGAGGGGAGCAGAATTTATTGGAAAAAGTGGGAAACCCACAAAACTCCTAGCAAAGCTAGAGGGGTTCCTGCTAGGGGGCTCCCATCTCACAGAATGATTCCAGGCCACCAAACAGGAACTGAAGAGACCAGGCTTCTCCTCCTGGTAAAGGCAAGAACTTCCTGTGGCTTCTCCCAGTTCTCCCACTTCCCAGGCTAGTCACAGATTCCCCAGGGACACTCCCCCTAATCTGCCTCCTGCATCTGTCATTATCAAACAGAAAATTTAACATAACTATTATTAATATGTTAAGAGCTTTAATGGAAAAGAAAAAGTCATGCAAGAAAATATGGGTAATGAAAGCAGAGGTGGAAGTCCTAAGAATCAAAATAAAATAATAAAAATTAAAAACTCTGTAGCAGAAATAAAAAACACTCTTGATGGGATCATCATTGGACTTAACACAGCTGTGGAAACAATAAGTGAACTTAAAGATAGATAAAAGGGCTTGTAATCCCAGCAGTTCGGGAGGCTGAGGCAGGCAGATCACAAGTTCAGGAGATTGAGACCATCCTGGCTAACATGGTGAAACCCCGTCTCTACTAAACATACAAAAAATTAGCTGGGCGTGGTGGCAGGCGCCTATAGTCCCAGCTACCAGGGAGGCTGAGGGAGGAGAATTGCTTGAACCCGGCAGTCGGAGCTTCCTGTGAGCCGCGATAGTGCCACTGCACTCCAGCGTGGGTAGCAGAGTGAGACTCTATCTCAAAAAACAAAAGATAGATGCAAAGAAACTTCCCAAACGGAAATGGAAAGAAAAAAAAAAATGAACAGAAAAGAACAATATATTTGAGAACTGGGAAACAATTTTAAAAGGTGTATAATATGTACAATTAGAACTCATGAAAAAAGAAAAGGATAATGGAATAGAAGTAAAATTTGAAGTAATATTATCTAAGGTTGTTTGAAAATTATATCTAAGACACCAAACCACAAATGAAGGAAGCTTAGAGTACAGTAACCAGGATAAACACTAAAATGTCTTCACTTAGGAATATCAAATTTAAACTTCAGAAAACCAATAATAAAGAGAATGTCTTGTCAGAACTCAGAAGTGAAAACATCTAACTCATACAGTTGAAAGGTAAAAATTACAATGGACTTGCAAACTTCAGAAAACCAATAATAAAGAGAACGTCTTGTCAGAACTCAGAAGTGAAAATATCTAACTCATAGAGTTGAAAGGTAAAAATTACAATGGACTTATCAGAAACCATATAAGCAAGAAAAAAAATACAAATAAAATATTTAAAGTGTTGAAAGGAAAACCTACCAGGCTAATATTATGTATCCAATACAATTGTCTTTCAAAAATGAAGGAGAAACAAATACATTCTCAGATAAACAAAAAGTTATGGCATTCAATTATTATCAACAGACCCACTATGCAAAAAAAGTTTTAAAAAGTCTTTCATGGAGAAGAAAAATAATACAAATTGGCAACCCAGATCTACGTAAAGAAGGAGAAATATAGGAGAATGCATACATGAGGTTCAAGTTTAAAAAATATTTTTGTTATTGATGCAAAAGATGTAATAATAACAATGTATTGGGTGATGGTAGCATATGGTTAAATGGAATGAATAACAATAAATTATAACGGATTAGAGAGATGAATTAGGTGTAAGTTGTTATAACCTACCCACACTACACATGAAATTTTATGGTTTTTTATTTTACCTAAGATTAGTTTAGAATGCATATTAAAAACACTATGACAATTAATGAAACATTTTAACAACAGTCAATTTCCTAAGAGATAAAATGTAATCATATAAAATGCACAATTAAAACCACAGAAAGTCAAAATATGCAAATAACATAAGAGCTGGGCTGATCCAGGTGGTAACGAATTAGAGATGGAAATAAACTCCTCTTTACTTTAACAAAGATACCTATTATTATGTATAGAAATACTTATAGATATGTGTGTATTTATATTTACATAACATACACATACATAAATATGGGTTGGTATTCATATATACATTTCCTTACTCTGCCAACTGACTGTCTAGATCTGTCAGCTAGAAGCAATGGAATCCAGTAACAACCAGTACAGCTAGTAGTCAGATTGTGTTTTCTAATACTACTGTCCAATAAAAGAAACCAGAGATCCATGGAGAAATGGCTGATTCTAAGACTGAGGCTGGATATATGCAGAAGCATTTTATGGTACTAGAAAGTTGTGTCAAACAATAACAGAAACAATGACAAAATCACCACTGATAAGTGTATGTCAAAGGGACACAGGATCCAATGTAAAGAATTCCCAATGACCATACCTGTAATAATTTGGGCAACAAAATAAGTACAATGGTATTAGATGATAGCTTAGACTAACATTAGTATATTTTAGTCTATACTGATATAAGTAAATTATATCAATAAGTAAATAGTTGAAAGAAAACAAATTTCCTATGCAGGAAAATTTAATTTATACACATATGCCTTCCATAAGAAGTTGGACTACAATCTCTCACTCCTCAAATGCACATAGTGACTTTCTCTGAATGTGCACAGTATGGAGAATGCTGGGATTAAGAATGACTTCAGAGTGGATAAAACCAACCAACAATCTTACCTCAGCCAAATAATTAAGGTAAATATAAACAGAGATAAGTAATGTTAATAATACCTACCACTTTACCTCCATGGTATTTTTCTTAAAACATTGTTTTTAAATCAATTTGTCTTCGCTCATTTGTGCTGCTATAACAAAATTTCAGAGATGTGGTAATTTATAAAGAACAGAAGTGTATTTCTGACAGTTTTAGAGTTGGGAAATCCATGATCAAGGTGCTGGTATTTTGATGTGTGATGAGGGCCTTCAAGTTATGTCATCACATGGCAGAAAAGATGAAAAGGGCAAAAGGGATGAACTCTGTTTCCTCACATAATAGGAGAACAGAAGAGACTGATCCCACTCCTTCCAGCTCTTCCATAAGGGCTTTTATCCTATCCATGAGGGCTCCACATTTATGATTTAATCACCTACTAAAGACCTCACCTCTGAACACTATCACACTGGAAATTAACTGAAAGCACATTATTTCAAAAACTTTTTTTTAAATTTTACTTTAAGTTCTGGGATATATGTGCAGAATGTACAGGTTTGTTACATAGGTATACATGTGCCCTGGTGGGTTTGCTGCACCCATCAACCTGTCATCTAGGTTTTAAGTCCTGCATACATTAGGTATTGGCCTAATGCTCTCCCTCCCTTGCCCTCCATCCCCCCTGGTGTTTGATGGTCCCCTCCCTGTGTCCATGTGTTCTCATTGTTCAACTCTCACTTATGAGTGAGAACAAGGCACATGAATTTTAAAGGACATTCAGACCATAGCATTCCACCCATCATTCCTCAATTTATGTCATTCTGGTATGATGTACATTAATTCTATCCCAATAGACTTGAAAGTCTTAACTTGTTCTAGTATTAACTTGAAAGTCTGATGTCCAGAGTCTCATCTAAATCAGACATGGGCCAGGCATAGTGGCTCACATCTGTAATCCTAGTTTTTATGGAGACCAAGACAGGAGAATCACTTGTTCAAGGCCAGCCTTGGCAACATAGTGAAAACCATCTCTGGAAAAAACAAAAAAAATATTCGGATATGGGTGAGACTGAAGGTATGATTTATCCGAGATAAATTGCTCTTCAGATGTGAACAAGTTAAATCAAACAACATAGACACTTTCAAAATGTAATGGTGGATCAACCATAGGATAAACATTCCCATTCCAAAAGGGAGAGGTAGACAAGAAGAAAGAAGTAACAGGTAGCAAGTAAGATCAAAACTCAACAGGGCAAAGACGGCCGAATAGGAAGAGCTCTGGTCTGCAGCTCCCACTGTGATCGACACAGAAGAAGAGTGATTTCTGCATTTCCAGCTGAGGTACCTGGTTCATTTCACTGGGACTGGTTGGACAGTGGGTGCAGCCCATGGAGGACAAGCCGAAGCAGGGTGGGGCATCGTCTCACCCAGGAAGCACAAGGAGTTGGAGGATTTTCCTTTCCTAGCCAAGGGAAGCTGTGATAGACTGTACTGGGAAAATAGGGACACTGCTACCTAAATACTGTGCTTTTCCAATGGTCTTAGCAAATAGCACACCAGGAGATTATATCCTGCACCTGGCTCAGCAGGTCCCATGCCCACAGAGCCTTGCTCACTGCTAGCGCAGCAGACCAAGATCGATCTGCGAGGCTTCAGCCTGGCTGGAGGAGGGGCTCCCAACATTGCTAAGGCTTGAGTAGGTAAACAAAGTGGTCAGGAAGCTTGAACTGGGTGGAGCCCACCACTACTCAAGGAGGCCTGCCTGCCTCTACAGACTCCACCTCTGGGGGCAGAGCATAGCTGAACAGAAGGCAGCAGAAACTTCTGCAGACATAAATGTCACTGTCAGACAGTTCTGAAGAGAGCAGTGGTTCTCCCAGCATGGTGTTTGAGCTCTCACAATGGACAGACTGCCTCAAGTGGGTCCCTGACCCCCAGGTAGCCTAACTGGGAGACAGCTCCCAGTAGGGGCAGACTGACACCTCATTCAGCCAGGTGCCCCTCTGAGATGAAGTTTCCAGTGGAAGGATCAGGCAGCAATATTTGCTGTTCTGCAGTATTTGCTGTTCTGCAGCCTCCACTGGTGATACTCAGGCAAACAGCGTCTGGAATGGACCTCCAGCAAACTCCAACAGACCTGCAGCTGAGGGAGCTGACTCTTAGAAGGAAAACTAACAAACAGAAAGGAATAGCATCAACATCAACAAAAAGGACATCCACACCAAAACCCCATCTGTAGGTCACCAACATCAAAGACCAAAGGTAGATAAAACCACAAAGATGGGGAGAAAACAGAGCAGAAAAGCTGAAAATTATAAAAACTTGAGCACCTCTTCCCCTCCAAAGATTGGAGTTCCTCGCCAGTAATGCAACAAAGTTGGATGGAGAATGACTTTGACGATTTGACAGAAGTAGCCTTCAGAAGGTCAGTAATAAGAAACTTCTCTGAGCTAAAGGAGGATGTTCGAACACATTGCAAGGAAGCCAAAAACCTTGAAAAATGATTAGACAAATGTCTAACTAGAATAAACGGTGTAGAGAACACTTTAAATAACCTGATGGAGCTGAAAACCATGGCACGAGAATTACATGATCCTTGCACAAGCTTCAGTAGCCAATTTGATCAAGTGGAAGGAAGGGTATCAGTGATTGAAGATTAAATTAATGAAATGAAGATTAAATTAATGAAATGAAGCAAGAAGAGAAGTTTAGAGTAAAAAGATAAAAAGAAATGAACAAAGCCTCCAAGAAACATGGGACTATGTGAAAAGACCACACCTACATTTGATTGGTGTACCTGAAAGTGACGGGGAGAATGGGACCAAGCTGGAAAAGACTCTTCAGGATATTATCCAGGAGAACTTTCCCAACCTAGCAAGGCATGCCAACATTGAAATACAGGAAATACAGAGAACACCACAAAGATACTCTTCGAGAAGAACAATCCCAAGACACATAATTTTCAGATCCACCAAGGTTGAAATGAAGGAAAAAATGTAAAGGGCAGTCAGAAAGAAATGTCGAGTTATCCACAAAGGTAAGTCCATCAGACTAAGAGCGGATCTCTTGGCAGAAACCTTACAAGCCAGAAGAGAGTGGGGGCCAATATTCAACATTCCTAAAGAAAAGAATTTTCAACCCAGAATTTCATATCCAGCCAAACTAAGCTTCATAAGCGAAGGATAAATAAAATCCTTTACAGACAAGCAAATGCTGAGAGATTTTGTCACCACCAGGCCTGCCCTACAAGCTGCTGAGGGAGCACTAAACATGGAAAGGAATGACAGGTACCAGCCACTGCAAAAACAGGCCAAATTGTAAAGACCATCTATGTGCATCAACTAACGAGCAAAATAACCAGCTAACATCATAATGACAGGATCAAATTCACACATAACAATATTAACCTTAAATGTAAATGGGCTAAATGGCCCAATTAAAAGACACAGACTGGCAAATTGGAAAAAGGGTCAACACTCATCAGTGTGCTGTATTCAGGAGACCCGTCTCACGTGCAGAGACACACATAGGCTCAAAATATAGGGATGGATGAAGATCTACCAAGCAAATGAAAAAAGCAAAAAAAAAAAAAAAAAAAAAAAAAAGGAGGGGTTGCAATCCTAGCCTCTGATAAAACAGATTTTAAACCAACAAAGATCAAAAGAGACAAATAAGGCCATTACATAATAGTAAAGGGATCAATTCAACAAGAAGAGCTAACTATCCTAAATATACATCCACCCAATACAGGAGCACCCAGATTGATAAAGCAAGTCCTTAGAGACTTACAAAGAGACTTAGACTCTCACACAATAATAATGGGAGATTGTAACAAACCACTGTCAATATTAGACAGATTAACAAGACAGATGGTTAACAAGGATATCCAGGAATTGAACTCAGCCCTGCACCAAGCAGACCTAATAGACATCTACAGAACTCTCCACCCCAAATCAACAGAATATACATTCTTCTCAGCATCACATCACACTTATTCCAAAATTGACCACATAGTTGGAAGTAAAGCACCCGTCAACCAATGTAAAAGAACAGAAATCACAACAAACTGTTTCTCACACCACAGTGCAATCAAATTAGAACTCAGAATTAAGAAACTCACTCAAAACTGCATAACTACATGGAAACTGAACAACCTGCTCCTGAATGACTACTGGGTACATAATGAAATGAAGGCAGAAAAAAAGATGCTCTTTGAAACCAATGAGAACAAAGACACAACGTAACAGAATCTCTGGGACACAGCTAAAGCAGTGTGTAGAGGGAAATTTAAAGCACTAAATGCCCACAAGAGAAAGCAGGGAAGATCTAAAATTGACACCCTAACATCACAATTAAAGGAACTAGAGAAGCAAGAGCAAACACATTCAAAAGCTAGTAGAAGACAAGAAATAACTAAGATCAGAGAAGAACTGAAGGAAACAGAGACATAGAAAAACACTTCAAAAAATCAATGAATCCAGGAGCTGGTTTTTTGAAAAGATTAACAAAATAGATAGACCCTTAGCAAGACTAATAGAGAAGAACAGAGAGAAGAATCAAATAGATACAATAAAAAATGATAAAGGGGATATCACCACCAATCCCACAGAAATACAAACTACCATCGGAGAATACTATAAGCACCTCTATGCAAATAAACTAGAAAATTTAGAAGAAATTGATGAATTCCTGGACATATATACCCTCCCAAGACTAAACCAGGAAGAAGTTGAATCCCTGAAGAGACCAATAGCAGGCTCTGAAATTGAGGCAATAACTAATAGCCTACCAACCAAAAAAAGTCCAGGACCAGACAGATTCACAGCCAAATTCTACCGGAGGTAGAAGGAGCAGCTGGTACCATTCCTTTTGAAACAATTCCAATCAATAGAAAAAGAAGGAATCCTCCCTAATTCATTTTATGAGGCCAGCATCATCCTGATACCAAAGCCTGACAGAGACACAACAAAAACAGAGAATTTTAGACCAATATCCCTGATGAACATCGATGCAGAAATCCTCAACAAAATACTGGCAAACTGAATCCAGCAGCACATCAAAAAGCTTATCCACCATGATCAAGTTGGTTTCATCCCTGGGATGCAAGGGTGGTTCAAAATATGCAAATCAATAAACATAATCCATCACATAAACAAAACCAAAGACAAAAGCCACATAATTATCTCAATAGATGTAGAAAAGGCCTTCAACAAAATTCAACAGCCCTTCATGTTAAAAACTCTCAATAAACTAGGTATTGATGGAATGTATGTCATAACAGTAGCTATTTATGACAAACCCACAGCGAATATCATACTGAATGGGCAAAAACTGGAAGCATTCCCTTTGAATACTGGCACAAGACAGGGATGCCCTCTCTCACCACTCATATTCAACATAGTGTTGGAAGTTCTGGCCAGGGCAATGAGGCAAGAGAAAGAAACAAAGCATATTTAATTAGGAAAAGAGGAAGTCAAATTGTCCCTGTTTGCAGATGACATGTTTGTGTATATTTCAGCCCAAAATCTCCTAAAGCTGATAAGCAACTTCCGCAAAGTCTCAGGACACAAAATCAATGTGCAAAAATCACAAGCATTCTTATACACCAATAACAGACAAATAGAGAGCCAAATAATGAGTGAACTCCCATTCACAGTTGCTACAAAGAGAATAAAATACCTAGGAATCCAACTTACAAGGGATGTGAAGGACCTCTTCAAGGAGAACTACAAACCACTGCTCAGTGAAATAAAAGAAGACAAAAACAAATGGAAGAACATTCCATGCTCATGGATAGGAAGAATCAATATCATGAAAATAACCATACTGCCCAAGGTAATTTATAGATTCAATGTCATCCCCATCAAGCTACTAATGACTTTCTTCACAGAATTGGAAAAAACTACTTTAAATTTCCTGTGGACCCAAAAAAGAGCACACATTCCTAAGCAAAAAGAACAAAGCTGGAGGCATCATGCTACCTGACTTCAAACTATACTACAAGGCTACAGTAACCAAAACAGCATGGCACTGGTACCAAAACAGAGATATAGACCAATGGAACAGAACAGAGCCCTCAGAAATAACACCACACATCTACAACCATCTGATCTTTGACAAACCTGACAAAAACAAGAAATAGGGAAAGAGTTCCCTATTTAATAAGTGGTGCTGGGAAAACTGGCTAGCCATATGTAGAAAGATGAAACTGGATCCCTTCCTTACACCTTTTACAAAAATTAATTCAACATGGATTAAAGACTTAAATGTTAGACCGAAAACCATAAAAACCCTAGAAGAAAACCTAGGCAATACCATTCAGGACATAGGCATGGGCAAGGACTTCATGACTAAAACACCAAAAGCAATGGCAACAAAAGCCAAAATTGACAAATGTGATCTAATTAAACTAAAGAGCTCCCGCACAGCAAAAAAAAAAAAAAAAAAAAATTACCATCAGAGTGAATAGGCAACCTATTCACTTTTCATGGGAGAAAATTTTTGCAATCTACTCACCTGACAAAGGGCTAATATCCAGAATCTACAAAGAACTTAAACAAATTTACAAGAAAAAAATCAAACAACCCCATCAAAAAGTGGGCAAAGGATAGGAACAGACACGTCTCAAAAGAAGACATTTATGCAGCCACCAGACACATGAAAAAATGCTCATCATCGTTGGCCATCAGCGAAATGCAAATCAAAACCACAATGAGATACCATCTCACACCAGTTAGAATGGTGATCATTAAAAAGTCAGGAAACAACAGGTGCTGGAGAGGATGTGGAGAAATAGGAACACTTTTACACTGTTGGTGGGACTGTAAACTAGTTCAACCATTGTGGAAGATACTGTGGCGATTCCTCAAGGATCTAGAACTAGAAATACCATTTGACCCAGTGATCCCATTACTGGGTATGTACTCAAAGGATTATAAATACCTATGTAACAAACCTACATGTAGTGCACATGTACCCTAGAACTTAAAGTATAATTTTAAAAATTAAAAAACAAAAACAAAAACAAAACTTCAACAGGGCAAGAAACGTTAAGCCTTAAGGTTTCAGAATAATCTTCTTTGACTCCATATTCTGCCTTCTAGACACACTGGAGTGGGTGTTGGACCCCTAAGTCCCTCAGCAGTCCTGCCTCCCTGGCTTCAGTGGGTACAGTCCAAGCGACAGCATTCACGGGTTAAAGTCCAGTGCCTGCAGCTCTGCTAGGCTGCTGTTGTATGCTGGTGGCTCTATAGGTCTGGGGTCTTAGCGATGGCCCTGCCCCTATGGCTCCATTAAGCACTGCGTTAGAGGGGCCTCTGTGCAGTGACTCTGATCCCACAGCTCTGCTGGGCATTGCCTTAGGGATCTAGACAATATCACTGCCCCATGCAGCAGGTGTCCTTGTAGCACTGTCTCTGCCTCAGCCCCAATACTCACAAAGAAATTCCTTGAAATCTAGTTAGAAGAAGCTATGTCTCTACAGCTCTTGTATGCTGCATGCCTGCAGAGTTAATGCCATGTAGATGTTGCTAGAGCTTGCCATATGTGCCCATTGTGGGGTGGCCTGAGCTCCAGCTGAGTCCTCTTGAGCCATAGCTAGAGTGGCCAAGGAACACTGCATCAGAGTGCAGGGAGCAGAGATGTAAGGTGGTACTGGGCAGTAAGCTCTGAAGTCCCAGGGATGCACTGGCTGCTGGTACTCTGGGATGCTCCCTGGAAACCATTCTGCTTAAGACCCTGGATATCTGAGGCTGTGATGGACATAGAAGGATAGATCTCCAAAATGTGTTTCAGTCATTCTCCCATTGTCTTGATGAATAGCTTCTGGCTTCTTTCTACACATCATAATTTCCTTATCACATGCTTGCTTGACCCCACTCTTGGTTTTCTGTCCTAAACACACTTTTTATTCTTTATATGACCAGGTTGATAATTTTTCAAAATCTTTTTATTCTTCTTTCCTTTTGATTGTAAGTTTCATCTCTATATTATTTCTCTCTTCTCATATTTTTTTAAGCAGTAAAGAGAAACCACGTGGCAACCGAACGTTTTGCTTAGAGATTTGTTAACAACAAATATTCTAGTTCATTGCTCTTAAATTCTGCCTTTACAAATCCTTTGGGCATGGACACAATTTAGCCAAGTTCTTTGCAACTTTGTAGCAAGAATGGCCTTCTCTCCAGTTTCCAGTAAGATATTCCTCACTTCCACATAGGACTTCACTGGAATGACCTCTACTCTCTATATTTCTACCAACATTTTGTCCATGACCACTTCAACAATCTCTAAGACTGAGGTTTCTCTACAGTTCTCATCTTCCTTGGACCCCTCATCAGAATCACCTTTACTGATCTGTTCAGGGTAATACATGTTTTCTTAGCATTCACTTCAAAACTATTCCAGCCTCTACTCATTATGTAGTACTAATGATGCTTCTACATTTTCAGGGATGTTGTAGCAACATTCCCACTCCTTGGTATCAATATCTGTCTTAGTCCATTTACACCACTACAATAAAATACCTGATCCTACATAATTTATAAAAAAAAACAGAAATTTATTTTTTATGATTCTGGAGGACAGAATAAATCCCAGATTAAGGAAATGACATTGGTTTCTAGTGAGGATCTTCTTATTGCATACCACAAAGTGGAAAGAGTAAAAAGGTAAAAAAAAGAGGCAAACTCTTTGTACCCACACAGCAGAAGTGCAGAAGGAAGTGAACCTACTCCTTCACATTATTTTTAAGGGCTCTCATCCCATCCATGAAGGCAATGCCCTCATGACTTAATCATCTCTTAAGACCCCACCTCTTAATACTGTCACATTGGCAATTAAGTTTCAACATATAAATTTTTGAGAGAAATGGAAACCATAGCCGTATCATGAGAAAGACATCAAGCAAATTATAAATGAGAGATATTCTACAAAACACCTGACCAGTACTTCTCAAAAGTACTCAAAATAGTCAAGATCATCAAGAATGAGGAAAGTTTGAGAAATTTTCACAGCAAAGAGATCCCAAAGAGACATGATGATTAAATGTAAAGTGATATTCTTAGTTGGTATCTTGGAAGCTACTCGGGAGGCTGAGGCAGGAGAATCGCTTGAACCGGGGAGGTGGAGGGGTGGAGGTTGCAGTGAGCTGAGATCGCACCACTCCACTCCAGCCTGGGCAATGGATTGAGACTGTAGCTCCAAATGAAGAAAAAGAGAGAGAGAGAGAGAGGAGAGAGAGAGAGAGAGAGAGAGACAGAGAGAGAGAGAGAAAGAAAGAAAGAAAGAAAGAAAGAAAGAAAGAAAGAAAGAAAGAGAAAGAAAGAAAGAAAGAAAGAAAGAAAGAAAGAAGGAAAGAAAGAAAGAAAGAAAGAAAGAAAGAAAGAGAAAGAAAGAAAGAAGGAAAGAAAGAAAGAAAGAAAGAAAGAAAGAAAGAAAGAAAGAAAGAAAGAAAGAAAGAAAGAAAGAAAGAAATTTATTTTGGTTAATTAATTATAACAAATATGTGATACCAATAGAAGATGTTAATAAGTTAATAATAGAAATGGTGTGGGGTATATAAGAACTCACTACTATTTTTGTAAATTGTATGTTTGTCTGAAATTATTCTGATATTAAAAATGTTGAAAACATCTCACTCTAGCCTTTTAGTATTTACTGCTAGCATGGTATAAAGACTTTTACTTTTTCCTTGTGTCTCTATATTTAAAGGTATCTCTAGAAGGAGGCATAGTAGAATCTTTCTTTTGTAACCACTCATCAATCTCTGTTTTATTGGAGTGCGTAGATCTAGGATGTGCAATATACTAGCTTATTAACTAAATGTGGCTATTTGAATTTAAGGTAATATAGTTAAACAAAATTAAAAAGTAATCCCTCAGTCTCACTGGAAATAAGATATATTTCAAGTACTCATTAGCTATATTAGCTATTTAAACTTTAACAACTTTAATAGATATAATTATAAAATTTTCAACAGTCATATTTGTATTTTTAAGAACTTAAAGCAAAAGGTAACGTTTTATATTTATTCAGTTATCATTTGTTTTACATTTTTAAAAATTCATGTCATTCATGAAGATCTTTATCTTTTAATTTTCCTTCAGCGTAAAAATATTTTAGCATTTTCTTTAAATTCATCTATAAGTGATAAATTATTTTAGATTTCCTTCACCTGAAAAGTTATTTTCATCATGATTCCTAGAGAATATTTTTTAACCAGCTTTTTACCAGAGCTTGCAAAGATATTCATTATCATATTTATCATTCTACATTTCATTTTATCATGTCTACCTTTCTAAGTGTGAGTTCTTTGAAAGAATTAACAATACCTCATTTATCACAGAATGACCTACTATATGTTATCTCTAATAGCGATTGTTCAATGAATTCTGTTAAGTGAACCAATATGAATATTAAGGCTGATGCCAGCAGAACATGCATCAAAGAGGATAACATGCACCCACATAAGCCACAATGTCATTTAACAAAATGAGTATTTATTTTTCACTCATCCTATAATTCATTATGTGAATATACCAAAGGACAAATAAGGTTGGGAGGCAAAAACAAGGTTCTGTAGCAATCAGAGAAGCAGGGATTTTCCATGTAGTGGCTGCATTATTAGGTATTTAGATTTTCCACCAGATTATCTGCATCTAATTGGCCAATAAGAATAGATAGAGAGTGCAGAGTATAGCCCCAAAGATTTTAGAAGCCAGGGCTGTGAGTGGTATACAACACTTGTGTCCACGTATTAGTCTGTTCTCACACTGCTATAAAGAACTACCTGAGTGAGGTGGCTCACACCTGTAATCCCAGCACTTTGGAAGGTCAAGGCAGGTGGATCACCTGAGATCAGGAGTTTGAGTACAGCCTGAACAACATGGTGAAACCCACATCTCTACTAAATACAAAAAATTAGCCAGGCATGGTGGCACATACTTATAATCCCAACTACTCAGAAGGCTGAGTCAGGAGAATCGTTTGAACCCAGGAGGTGGAGGCTGCAGTGAGCTGAGATTGAGCCATTGCACTCTAGTCTGGGGCACAAGAGTGAAACTCTTTCTCAGTACAACAACAACAACAACAACAAAAAACTACCTGAGACTAGGTAATTTATATTAAAAAAGAGGTTTAATTGACTCACGGTTCTGTAGTCTGCACAAGAAGCATGGCTGGCAAGGCCTCAGGAAACTTACAAATGTAGTGGAAGGGGAAAGGGATGCAGTCATGTCTTACATGGCAGTAGATGGAGGAAAAGAGAGAGAAGAGGAAGTGCTGCACACTTTTAAATAATCAGGTCTTGTGATAACTCACTCCCTATAGGAACAGCCAGGGACATATCCGCCGCCATGATCCAGTCGCCTTACACCAGGCCCCTCCTCCAAGACTGGGGATTACAATTCAACATTAGATTTGGGTGGAGACACAAATCCAAACCGTATCACTTAGTTTCATAGAAATGTCTTTGTTCATATCTTTCTATTCTATCTCTTTTCAAAATGAAATTGAGGGACTTCTGCCTTAACCATGATTGTCCAGGAATTGCTCTCCCATTATAAACAACTAGAAAACTACACTCTACTGTTTTAATATATTGGACATCACAATACGCAACATAGGGATGTAGTCACTGAGGGAAAATAAACAAACAGTAAAAACTATGATTATCCAAGCTCACTGTCTGGATGCCATTTGCAAGCCACAAGGCAAGAAGGAAAGCCATAAAGAGTCTAAAAGTCTCACTGAGTCTCCTTAGGAACCTACTGTTTCCTACGGAGCCCAAGAAGCTACATTTTTATGACAGTACTGCAGAAGAGAGAACTGCACAGAGAGAGCTCTAAAGATCTTCATGGAGGGTGAGGGAGTGATATTTCCTTCAAGGCTTTGTTTACGTACTGATCTGCTCATGTGTAAGAAAAAACTACATCATATTGGGAGAGAACCACCGGAAAGCAGTAGACTAAATAATTCTAGTCACTGATGCATAGCTGGAAGCATTTTATATTCACATCTAGCCAGACTGAAGAGACTTCATCATAAATAGACAATGAGCACATTCCTCAGAAAGGTCACACCATAGTATGGAGCTAAATTAAATATATAATAAATGCTGCTCTAGATCTACCCTATGCAAGCAAGTCTCAATTTTAGCCAACTAATTGCAATTAACTTAAGTGTGAGCCAGAACAAGTCCAACACTCTTTAAACAACTTCATTAAGACTCAGATCCCACTGATGAAAACATCAAAATATCCAATATTCAATCTGAGTTTTTGAAAACAGCGTAGCTCAGTGCAGGTTAGAGATTCATTAAATGTGGTAAATTGTCATTTACTTTTTTTCGGAAAATGTTGAAAACACGATTTAACATAAAATTTAATAAATTGCAGTGCATATTATACTTTTTAGGTAAATGCTTATAAGAATAAAATTTTACAAAACAAATTTAGGAGATATAAGAAAAAAAATAAAATTATGATAAACTGAAAGAAGACAAGAAAGAAGGATAAAAATTACAAACAAATGAACAAAAATGGAAAGCAAAAAGATTGTGATTTAAACTGAATTAATGTTAGTGAATTCATTAAATTTATATAGTGTAAGATTTCCAAGTAATATGCAAAGGTAATCAGAACAGTTAAATAAAGCAAAATTTTCTGCTATACACAGGAGGCAACTTTTAAATATAAGAATAGTAAATGTTTAAAAGATAGAAAAATATATCCCATACAAATGGCAAACAACAAAAAGCTAACATAGCTATATTAATACCAGCCTCTCTCTATATATATTTTATATATATGTATAGAACAGAGAAAAAAAGAATCTTAATGATAAGAGCATGTGATAAACAACAAAAAAAAAGTCTCTATCACAATCTTGCACCAAAATTCTATAGAAGTACAAGTGACACAAAAATGGAGAAGGGAAGTGCTGGGAAGGAAAGGCCGTGGTTCCTTTAAATGATACAGAAGTGGGGTAGGGCATGATCCCTGGCTAGGGCTCCACCCCCGGACCTGCGCCCATGAACCTAGGTGAGTACAGGCATTTTTGTTTTTCTGCCCAAATGTTGCATTTCCCAAGACCACCCTGGCCTGCTATGCCCCCATCCTGTGCCTATAAAAGCCCCTAGACCTTAACAGGCAGACACACAGGCGGCTGGACTTCGAGAGGAGCACATCAGCAGAGGTACACACGGGCAGCTGGATGTCGATAGGAGCACATCATCAGGCACTGGCATGTTGGCAGGCCACCAACTGGCAGAACAACATGGAGTTTGGCTGAGACAGAGGAGAGCCTGGGCCACTGAGCAGCCCAACTCCAGGGGAAAACTATCTCCATTCTGCCTCCGCCATCTGCTGAGAGCTACTTCCACTCAATAAAACCTTGCACTGGTTCTCCCAGCCCATGTGTGATCTGATTCTTTCAGTATACCAAGGCAAGAATCCCACGATACAGAAGGCCCTCTGTCCTTGCAATAAGACAGGGGTCTAATTGAGCTGACTAACACAAGTCACCTGTGGATGGTTAAACTAAAACGGCACCCTGTAACACACGCCCACTTGGGCTTCAGTTTTAAACATTCACCCCTAGACACTGCCGTGGGCTTGGAACCCCGTGGCCTGCTGGTCTGTATGCTCCCCTAGAGGTCTGAGCAGTGGGGCACTGAAGAAGTGAGTCACACCCTCATTGCACGCCCTGCTAGGGGGACACAGGAGTTTCTCCCATTCAACTGGGGGCTCACGTGGGATCTTGGAGGTTGAATGTGAGCCAATGCGAAACTGTTGGGTCTGCCTTTCTTCCAAAACCCTGCCACCTCGCTCTCTTTCCGGCAAGTAAGAGGCTCTGTTTTCCTTTCATCTTTTTTCTCTCTCTCTCATGCTTTGAAATGGCTCTTAACTTTTCCTTTATAATGTTATGAGTTTTGCTACAGGCTGCGGCAATGTTACTAAGTAAAATAAGCATTTGGTTCAGCTGCCAAAGTTGCAAATCAGACCAACTGTTCCCGGAGGTGCCACCCTATGCCTCCACCTGGACAGCCACCCGCACACACAGCTCAGGGCACCTCTCCTTATCCTTTCCCCTCCCAGATCAGGTGCCTAGGTGTGCCCACAGCAGGCAAAAGGCTGAGCCCAACAGCCACGAGAGGGACAGGAGAAAACCTGCGGCAGCTGGGACCCTACAGGCTGCTTCTTGCTGGTCACACGGACAGAACCTTTCCTCCCCTGGTCAAGGAATTCAACCTAGTCTCAACCAGGGGAAGGATGGGAAAGTTATAAGGACCAGAGGGGCCCATTTGCACTAAGCAAGGGGTTCTTCCCACAGAATCTCTTCCCTTTTGCCCCATAAACTGTTTTTCTCTTTTTTTCCTTTTCTAAGTGAGAAGGCACCCCCTCAGCTCTGTTTCTGATAGAAAAGTTAACGAAGGAGAGACTCCTGCTGGCTGATAACTGCAAATTCAGCAGGGCTTATTTGGGACACTAAATGGATAACAAAAAGCCTCTGTAATACCTTTTCAGTCTCAAACTCGATTCCAACCTTCAGGCTGAGACGCTAGAAAAAAAGACCAGTTCTGAAGGATCCAAAGCCAGGCAACAGGCACAATGTAAACAGGAAGAACCAATTCCTGTTGACTGAACCTCACCCAATGGAAAAAGGCCATGCTTCATGGCATAAACAGGCCCAGGGTACTCAAAATTTGCTAACAGCAAGGAGAAAGGGAGGCATAGGTGAGGGTAGTTAATTCCTATTCTCCACGTTTTCCTGGCTTCATGATTACATACCACATTGGTACCTATAGCCGACACTTGTCAAGGTTGCCGGGGCTCGGCAATCCAGATCTTTCCTAACAATGTAGGATTGATCCAGCCTTCCTGTTTGCCATCTCAGGGAAGGCTGCAACGGGCAAGCCCAGGGAATTAAAAATAGGAATCCCAGAAGTACTCCCAGAGGGGGAGCCAGCTCCTTCAAGCCCTACTCCTCCAGGACTACCACAACCTCCCTATACAGCTTCAGCCTCTCACTTGCCTGCTCCTAGAAATCCTTGCTCCAAACAAGTCCCAGTCACACTCTTGCCCCTCCATCAGATGCCCATTGAATTTGGGCCCAGTAAGGTTCAGGTCCCCTTCTCCGTACAGGACTTAAAGCAAATTTAGGGAGATCTTGGCAAGTTTTCAGATGACCCTGATAGATATATAGAGGTTTTCTAGAATTTCACCCAAATATTTGAACTCTCCTGGAGAGACATTGTGTTACTTTTGAATCAGACCGTGACAGACACTAAGAATCAGTTCACTCTGCAAGCAGCAGAGAGATTTGGGGATGAGCTTTGTATCGCATATAGCATGAGGAAAGGGGGTGAATATTATCCAACTGGAAGAGAAGCAGTGCCAGGGAATGACTCCAAATTGGATCCCAGTGATGAGATGGAAGCCTGGAAGAGGAGACACTTTCAGGTGTGCATAATGGAGGGTTTATGTAGGACTAAAACCAAGTCTATCAATTATACTAAGCTGTCGATGACTGACCAGGTATTTGATGAAAATCCCACTGCCTTTGTAAAAAGACTAAGAGAGGCCTTGGTAAAATACAACTCTCGATCTCCTGATTCAGTCAAGGAACAGCTAATCCTAAAGTTTATTACTCAGGCTGCTCCTGATATCAGGAGGAAGTTGCAGAATTGGGCCCTGGGACCAGACAGTACATGAGAGGACCCTCCTGAGAGTGGTACTTTGGTCTTTTATAATAGAGACAGGGAGGCCCAGGAAAGAAAGAAGAGATACAGGAAAGAAGCAAAAGCTTTAATGGTCACCATGCAAGCCCACAAAACCCAGAGTTCCCGAGGTACACCTGTTAACTGCTAAAATATGGCAAGAAGTGTTATCGCTCTTCTAAAGTTTATCCACTCCCATACAAGGTTTAATTTCTTTCACCAGGGTGAAACAGCTTGGGGTAGAATGTTGTTATTAGTACATTTCACTTTTTTTCTCTGTAATCGTTGCCACTACGTTCTTGCTTTGTATAATACACATGTTTAACCCATGCATACTTAACCTTGTAAAAGTTGTTTTTTTGTTTGTTTGTTTGTTTTTTTCTCTCACGCCTAGAAGCCATTGGGTCCTCTTTGCATGGAATCCTTAGATAGACCTCTAGAAGGAATCTGACCACTGTTTTCCCCAAAACAATACCCCCTGTCAGCAGGAAGCAGCTAAGACCAGTCGTCATTCATATTTTAAAGACAGTTACATGTTCTTCTTCAGAGGGGGAAAATGATATGGAAGGGAGGAAGGGAAGTGCTGGGAAGGGAAGGGCATGGTCCCTTTAAATGATGCGGAAGGGGAGAAGGGCATGGTCCCTGGCTAGGGCTCTCCCCACTCCCCCCGTCTCGGGGCCTGTAACCATGGACCTAGGTGAGGACAGGAATTTTTGTTTACCACCCAAGTGTTGCATTTCCCAAGACCACCCTGGCCTGCCACACCCCCATCCTGTGCCTATAAAAACCCCAAGACCCTAGCAGGCAGACACACAGGCATCTGGACACCAAGAGAACCACATCAGCAGAGGAACCTACCCGAAGCTGGACTTTGAGGGGAATGCATCAATAGGCACCAGCATGCGGCAGGCCACTGACCGGCAGAAAGATACAGAGTTCGACCAGGGAAGTTGGAAGGGAACCCAGGCTGCCAAGCAGCCCAACTCCAGGGGAAAACCATCTTCCTTCTGGCTCACCCATCTACTGAGAGCTGCTTCCATTCAATAAAACTTGGCACTCATTTTCCAAGCCCATATGTGATCCAATTCTTTCGGTACACCAAGGCAAGAACCCAGGGATACAGAAAGCCCTCTGTCCTTTAGGCAGGGGTCTAATTGAGCTGATTAACACAAGACACATGCCCACTGGAGTTTCAGCTGTAAACATTCACCCCAAGACACTGCCTTGGGGTCAGAGACCCATAGCCTGCCCATCTGTACGCTCCCTTAGAGGTCTGAGCATCAGGGCACTGAAGAAGCGAGTCACACCCCCATCGCACACCCTGCTAGGGGAAAAAGGGAACTGTTCCTATTTCACAGGGTAACCCTAGCAATACAAATCGAGATATATATATAGCAAAATTCAACAGATTGAGCATTTGAAAGAGAAATCATCTACATTCATGGTTGTATATTTTTAACTTACATCTTTGAGTAGATGATAGAACAAAAGAAAGTAATTCATTAAGAATAAAGTAGATTTAGAAAACAAAATTAACAAATTTGACCTAATTGACTTTTTAATATATGTATCTATGTGTTTCTATAAAATGATATAATGTCCCACTAAACAAGTCAAGATTTTATATTTTTTTCAAGTGAACAGAGAATTATTATCAAAAGTGACTACAAATCTGCTCATAAAATGTGTCTTAAAAATGTAAAATAATTGAAATTTCACAGACTAGTATCTCTGAGTACAATAGAATTAAACTAGAAAATAACAACAAAATAAAACTCTCATATCATCCCAAATTTGCTAATTAGGTTACACATTCCTAAATAATTCACATGTCAAAGAAGAACTCTTGGGGAAAATAGTTGAAACAAAATAATACTGAAAATATATCAAAACTTTGTGAGGTGGAAATTGAGTTTGGGAATGGCAGTGTAAATAAAATAAAGTCATTCTCCTTTGCTGATTACAACTAAAACCTCTAGGGAAGAAAGGAAAGGAAAGGCTGGGCTTGATGGCTCACGCCTGTAATGTAGCACTTTGGGAGGCTGGGAGGTGGAGGATGCAGTGAGCAGAAATCGCACCACTGCATTCCAGCCTGGGTGACAGAGCAAGAGACTCCGGAAAGAAAGATATAAAGAGAGAGAGAGAGAAAGAGAGGGAGAGAAAAAGAGAGAGAAAGAAAAGGGAGGGAGGGATGGAGGGAGGGAGGAAGGAAGGAAGGAAGGAAGGAAGGAAGGAAGGAAGGAAGGAAGGAAGGAAGGAAGGAAGGAAGGAAGGAAGGAAAAATGGAAGATTGTGGACATCAACACTTGAGTTGGTAACAGAAAAATATCAGAAATATTGGATATCTGGGAAAAGTTTTTCAGAGAAATATATCAAGAAAAATATTGAAAATAATAAGTATAAGTAGAAAAGATTCAAAATCAAATAGTCACAGTTGCTTAAAGCAAAAACTTAAATCAATATTTAAAACAAAAATCATAACACAGGCATGTAGGGTTTAGATGTACACAAATCAATTCATCTGACAGTGATAAAATGAAAGATGATGAAGAAAGACTTAAATGGAAGTTTTCTACATTTTATGACAAGTGATGCAATATTAATATTTAGAAGACTGTGAAAAGATTAGGTATGATATTGTATGTCTTAGAGACAGCATTAAAACCATATACAAAAAGTAGAAGTAAAATGATGAGACACTAGAATGGCTAAACTCCAGAATACTGACAGTAACAATTGCTGATGAGCATGTGGAGCAGCAGAAACTCTCATTTATTGCTGGCTGGAATGCAAAAAAAAAAAAAAAAAAAAGTTTGGCAGTTTCATACAGAACAAAACACACTCTAACCATATGATCCAGTATTCATGTTCCTTGATATTTACTCAAAGCAGTTGAGTTCATATGTCCATATAAAACCAATACACAGATACTAATAGCCTCTTTTTCATAATTGCTAATACCTGCAACCAAGATGTCCTTCCATAGGTGAATGAATAAATAAAATGTGCTACATCTAGACAACAAAATATTATTCAGTGCTACAAAAATGTGCTATTATGACAAGGAAAGACAGGGTAGAAACTTAAATGCATATTACTAAGTAAAAGAGGACAATTTAGAAACCCTATATACAACATTCTGGAAAAGACAAGAACAACATATTGCCTTCTGCTTTGAGTCCTGAGTGCATACTATTGTTTCTCTCTGAGACACTCTCTCTTACTCTTCACTTAGCTAATTCCTACATTTGTTTCTCATCAAAATTTAAATATTGTCACTCAGAGGAATCTCCCCTAATCCCCAGTGAAAATTAAGCAATGTTTTTATCCTTATCACAATTTTTGTTATACATGCATTTGTGTATTTATATATGTCCAAGAATACATCGTCAAACAGCTATACTTTTAAGTGCCTGTAAATTACAATCTTAATTCATTATTTTTACATAAGTATAATATTTCCTTTAGTACCTAATAAATTGCACCAACAAAATTTAGCACTTTAACTCTTAAATTCTAATTTGTAAAAAGCTGTGGCCCACCGTACTTGTGCCAAAAATATGCTCTTTAAGGTAAAATTTTATCCTTGTTATTTAGTCTTAATTATTTCACTGTGAACCCTTTAACATATCAGTAAAACAATTGTATGGAACTACAGAAATCTTCCAAGTTTATTTACACATAAAATTATTCAACTGCTATTTTGGAAGCTTTTAATTTATTCATTTGAAAAGGAAAAGGAAATGAAAGACGAGGGGAGATATCTGAAATAGTTTCTGGGGGTATTAGAAAAACTGACACATAATTTCATTATTGTTATCTCTTATATACTCATTTATTTTTTTTCCCAATTTTATCTTTTTTAGTCAATTGATTATCCCAAAATTTTAGATAAAATAGTGCTAAATGTAAAAGAATATCCACAATATAAATTTTTCAACACTTTTGTTTCCTAACCACTCATCTACACCAACACATGTGCATGGATGCATGCCATGATTAATTTTATGTGTCATCCTGACTGGGCTAATGGATGCCCAGATAGCTGGTAAAACATTATTTTGGGGTGTGTCAATGAGGATGTTATCGGACAAGGTTAGCACTTGAGTGGATTGAGTGATGAAAGTCACTCAAAGTATGCATCTTCCAATTCCTTGAGGGCCTGAATAGAACAAAGGGTGGAGAAAGGGCAAATTTGCTTCCTGTTTGTGCTTGAGAAATCCATCTTCTTTTGCCCATCCTTGCACATTGCTGCTCCTGGTTCTCATATGTTCAGACTGACTGAATCATGCTACTGGCTTTCCTCTGTCTTCAGATTACATTTCTATCTATATCTATATCTATCCCTAAATCTACATATCTATATCTGTATCTATATATATATATATGTCATCTATCTATCATCTATCATCTGTCTATATATAGGCTCTGTTTCTCTGGAAAATGTTGGTTAATTCAGTACATATATTACATATACCCTTCAATATACATATGCAAGCACACATATATATGCATGCACAGACTCACACGCACACACACACAGAGCCAAGCTTTTCATTCACAACATTAAAAAACGTTTTGAATAAAAAATTCTTAAGAAATTCAATTTAAGTATTTGCCAGAGGAATTTTTTTTCAAATGTCAAAATATTGCAAAATAGTAGACCTTAAGGATATAGGAAAATCAGAACAAAGCCCGCTATATTTGCTCTTATAATTCTACCGAGGAGAATCTAATAAACTCTACAATAAAAGCATATGTTACAAGCTAAAGCTAATATCTGACACCACAGAGATGCAACCAATGAAACACTACCTACATTTCAATGAAGAGACCTGTTCTGTCATTCATTTTATACAAAATTACTAACTGGCAGAAATTATATACATATGATGGATGCCAATACACTGGCAAAATACAGTGAGTATTTTAATCTCAAAACCACCAGATATTTTTTTACAGCTTGGTTTTGCCTTCTTTTAAGGATTCATTTTATCCTTGGTGATACAATGCTGTTTCAGCAAGAAGGATCACTTATCAGGCAAATTAAATTCCTACTCAATTTCCTTACAATAACTCAACAGCATGGAAATCAGTGCTTTGGGATTCAAGGAGAATTAATTACAAGTGAGAAAAAAGTTTTGTCTGTATATGTAACACATTTTGATGAATACTAAAATATTTGTAAAAGATTATAGGGTTCATTTCAGCTGTAATATACTTAAAAGTATATGAGGAGCAAACAAATGTCTCTAATTTCAATTATCAGTTACATATTGAATATTTTTCTACCAAGAAAAAATCAAGTTCTACAAAATTAAGTTTTATTTTCTCTGTTGATGATCACTGGAGCAAACAAGCACAGACAAATGTAGTGTGTTGCTTATTTCTTTACATGACTATTTAAAATAATTGAGTCAATTAATGGGGAATAAAAAAAAAACAAGAAAATTGTTTTATGATAGCTACTTGAGTTAACAATTCACTGAAACAGATAATTGAGCACCAGTAATATACTAGGTCTTAAGCCTTGGATCCAGATTTAGATGCATAACCATAGAGTATGCAAGTGAAAGATTGTGCCCTCAAAAGATAATGTTTCTTAGGATGTCAGCTATAAGAAATGAAAATAAAACTCTCTTGATTGGGAGTTGGTAAGGTCTATCAAGCTATCACCTATCCATCTATCTAAAGTTCACCTAATATAAATGTCTTTCCTAGGTCCTTTAGAGTTAATATTGCTTTAAAGGAAATTTGAAAATTTACTGAAATCAGATTTTTTTTCTTGCTTTTATTCCCCTGGTTCAGTATAGTACAGCTTAGACAAAATAGATAGATTCATATATTTGGGCTTATTCAGATTTCATCCTAAAATTAAATTACTTTAAATTATTGAATGTACTTTAAGCAGTACATTTGTAGGAATCCTCAATGCCCGGGTTCTTTAAAACTTTTATTCTGTTAAAGTTATAGGAATATTCCTAGTTCCAATATAATATCTTACTTTTTGTTTTTAAAATGCTTGTAAAATGTTAGCCTTACTTGGATTGTATAACTAAGCCATAATAGCATGATTTAATTTTACTTATAAGGAGAGCTGGCTTCCCAACTAAGCCCTAAGGAAACATAACAAAGGATTGTTGTGGGGTAGGGACAGTAGTCTTGGTTCACATACCAGTTTATCCCTTTTACACCACGTTTTCAAAAATTTTTATGAATCGATGTTTCTTCATTTGTTATTTGCTTTAATGACCATTTCTAGAGACTTTAAATGTGTATGTGCGTGTGTGTGTGTGTGTGTGTGTGTATTTTCACCAGTTCAATTGGAGAGTGAGTCAGCAGAGGTCCTCACACTGTCATGCTAGAATCCTCCAAGTTCTTTATCAGAAGTAGTTTTTCCAACGAATAAGGTTTATTTTACTATGTATAGAAGGTAAAACTTGCCACCATCAAGAGTTATACTCTCTTGTCTAGGAGTTTTACCGGTTTATATGTTCATAAATTCAAACGGCCTTTTTGTTTCAGTCTCATGTTACTTTTAAGACATGCTTCACTATTATGCTGAAAAGTCATATACTAGTAATGTAGCCTGTTCATTCATTTTTTTAGAAACCAAATGAAATACTGTTTTTTCATCTTTTTTATGTTGTTCTCAAGCTTTATTTTTTTCCAGACTATTTATCACCAACCATCATTTCCTTACCAGGATGTACGGAAGTAGATATAACTGACTTTATTTAGAAAATTTGTAGTAATTACTGTGGAAGATAATAGTAAACCTTGTTCAAGAACCAACAAATGAGAAATATTTAGCACGTGTAAATAGCACATGTAAAACTGAATACTTTAACAGGCATTTTCTTCTATTGTGAGAGGGCTGGAGTGTTAATATAACACTTGCCCCACAAAATGCAATAAAGAATTATTGGTTTTCGAGTCTGCATTGAACACTTCAGACACTGCAGGCTCTTTGTGAAAAATTAAAAACAAAGGGGAAGTCTTGACTAACATAAATCCAAGCAGATTTAACCCAAATAAGATTACCTCAAGACATGTAATTATCAAACGTTGCTCAGTTGCTGGATCTGTAATATACTTAAGTGAGAACAGCTTCAATAGAATGCAATTCCAACCAGTTTGAAACTCAGATAGTCCTTGGTGGCTCCATCTAATTCAGCTACTTACTTATCAGAAGGATTTTTTTTTTACGATGAGATATTTAAGTAATATTTACATTGACTATTGAACATTATCCTCTGTATTTCATCAAAAGAGGAGATGGCTCAGCTTGATTTCTTAAGTTGTAGTCACCCTAGAATTTTGATATGTCATAAACCATGTGAAATGGACATTCAGAGGGACAATTTACTTGAGTTACCGTAAAACTTGATAAAGAAATTCATCAAAGAGATGAAAAGTGTGGATTTATGTTGTGCAAACTGTGAAATAAAACATAATATTATAGATCTCTTCCATTGTGCCAGGTATACTGAAGTACTATATTTTTATTGTACATTTAACACTAAAACAAAGATAAGATTAAATAAAAACAAATACCTAATGAATTGATAGAACTGTTAGCTTATTTGCACAATGAAGGAATAATGTAGGATAAGAAAGCAGTGATTTTAGAAAAGATAGTCAGAGAAGTATTTTCTGAAGCAGTAGCATATAAACAATGACTTAAATTGAGCATGCTATAATGAAAATGTCTTATAGACTATTATACCAAGCAAAGAGAACAGTATCATTAAGCTGTTGCTATATAACAAAGCCACCCCAGAACTCATTGACTCAAAACAATTGGCATTTGTTTAGTTCATGAGTTCATGGGTCTTTGGATCATTCTTTTAGTCTAGGCCAACTTTGGATGACACTATCTAGGTTGGCTCAGCTATACACCTGTTTCAGCTGCCAGGTAGATATGAGTTGACTAATCTAGGATTACCTTGGCAAGAATATATCAGCTCTACTCCACCTCCAGCTCCCTCATTCTTTATCATGCTAGCTCATTATTGGGGTTCAAGAAAGAGAGGAAGGTACTCAAAGGTTCTTGAGGCCTAGATTTTTAACTAATCCTCCATCACTTTTGTTACATTCTTTTGGCCTAGGAAAATCATGTCAGCCTAAAGGCATGGGCTGAAGGAAAGAGATTATGTTTTGCTGGAATGAGTGGCAGAATCATTTTACAATGGGTGTGGATACAGATAGGAGTTAAGAATTATCATTATTTTTATAATCAATCTATTATTTAAAAAAAAAAAAAAAACTACCTGAAAAGTTATTGAGTCAAAAATACAATTCACATGTCCAGAAACTATCAATGAGATAACTATGACTAGAATACAGTGATCAAAGTGTATTAAGGCATAAGTTCAGAGAGGATACCAGAGGATGTAAAGTCTCTTGTAATCAGTTTAGATTTTATTACAAGTGTTACAGGAGATTGTTGAAAGTTGAGAGTAGGGATTAACCTGATTTGATTTCAATTTTTTAACTTGCATTTTTGAAATATCATTATTGCTCTTATTTGAAAAATTTGCTGTAAGGGCCTAGAGTGGAAGCAGTGAAACTAGTTGAGAAATGATCACATAGTATAGACAAGAGATTAGAGAAGATTGGAAACAATGGACCATGCAAGGAAAACTCACGTTGGGGGATAAATTTTACACGTGGATGTGAAAGACAATGTGAAAGAAAAATCAGTCAGAAATCACTAGTTTATAGTAATTACCTCTGCTCATCACTTGTTCCTTCTTTAAATCACTTTGTTCACTGGCTTTTGTTATAACACAAGTTCTCCTTTATTTGTTCATTTGCTTTTTTTTTTCCTCATTCTTCTTGTTTCACTAGCTGCTCTGTTTCAGCCATTTTGCCAACGGCTACTTATCCCACCACTCCTTAAATGTTTAATTTCCACCAGATATGTCCTAGATTATTTTATTATCTACAACTAATATCCTTTCCCCGATTACATACCATTTTTATAGGTTTGTTGTTAATCTCTTTTATTTTATATTTTCACTAGCCCTGACATTTCCTCACATTGTCAAAAAAAAAAAAAAAAAAAAATCCTAAGCCTATTTTATATCCTCATTTAGTTGTCTTATAAGCCCTTTAAAACTAATGTGAACAGAACTACATTCATTTATTCCCCCTAAAGACCTGATTCTTTTCATTTATCCTGTGTACTACCTTAATCAATATATTTCCTTACACCAGAAATCCGAATGTAATAATTAATCTCTTTATCTTTTACCTTTGAGTCCACAGCTAATCAACTCCATATTATGTTCATACTATGCCACAAAATCTGTATAATCCATTCATTTTTCTCCATTTATACTTTTACATTTGATAGTCTTCAGCAATCACCAGTAATACAACACTAATTTCTTTACAAATTATTCTTAATTCCACTATATTCTATATGCTGTGGCAGGAATAATTTTACCATTACAAATTACCTAAGTCAATCCCATGATCAACATATGATGTATTATTATATACATAGATTATATGTAATGGGTAATCAATGTATTAAACAAAATCTCATTCTTTAAGAATAAATGCCATAGTCTACAAGAACAGCTTCACAGTTTCAATGTGATCTATAATTTCTTTCATGGCCTTATATCATGCCATGCTTCTCATTAGTCTGTATTCTTCACACCATTGTACTTTCGTTTTCTTAGTTTTGTTTAGATAATGTGTATCTCCACCTTTAGGTTTTGTCATGTTTTCTTCTCACTATATGAATTAGTATTTTTCATATTTCCCATCCCCTAGCCCCACACAAATACATAATGTATACAACAAACTTCTATTAACTGGTAAAAACTATTTAGCATAAATTAAGTGGTAGAAATGTGAAATTTTGACACACAAAAAAATACAGCATATTATAACACTGTAATTGTAGTGTGTAAACTACTAATATCTTGAGTAGGATAACAAAAAGAGAAACCTATCAAAATTAATACCTATGACAACTTTTAAGACATAGACAGTATAATAACATTTAAATAGAAACAAAGACAGTTTAAAAGCGGAGGAAGATGAAGTTAAAATGTAGTTTCTATTAGTTTTTCCTTCTTGTTTGTTTGTTAATTTTTGCATCAGAGTTTGTTATCAGTTTAAAATAATGGATTATAAATGGTATTTGCAAGCCTTGTGGTAACTTCAAATTAAAAAAAAATAAAAACCTACAACAGATACACAAGAGCTAAAAAGCAAGAAATTCGATAATACCATCAGAGAAAATCACTTTCCTAAAAAGGAATATAGGAAAGAAGGAAGAAAGAAAAGACCACAAAACAACCAGAAAACAAGTAACACAACAGCAGGAGTAAGTCCTTATTATCAATAATATCATTGAAGGAAAATGTGCTGAACTCTTTAATCAAAATATACAGAGTGGCTGGATGAATGAAAAAGCAAGACCCATCTGCTCCTTTCAAGAAGCACACTTCACGAATAAAGACACACACAGACTGAACATAAAAGGATGGAAAATATGTTCCATGCAAATGGAAACTACAAAAGGAAGGAGTATGTATGTGTGTGTGTGTGTGTGTGTATGTGTGTGTATCAAATAAAATAGATTTCAAGAAGAAAACTATAAAAAGAGACAAGGAGGGTCATTATATAATGATAAAGGAGTCAATTCAACAAGAGCATATAACAATTGAAAATATATATGCACCCAACAATGCAGTACCCATGTATACATAAAGCAAATATTATTAGAGCTAAAGAGAGAGAGAGACTCACATACAATCATAGCCAGAGTTTCCAATGCCACATTTTCAGCATTGGAAAGATCATCCAGATAGAAAATCAACAAAGAAATATTGAGCTTAATTTGCAATATAGATCAAAAGGACCGAAGCTATTTACAGAAGATCTTATCCAATGGCTGCTGAATGTGTACCCTTCTCCTCAGTACATGGATTATTCTTAAGGAGAGACCTTATGTTATGCCACATAAAAGTTTTTAAAAATTCAAAAAATTTGAAAACATGTCACATATCTCCTCTGACCATAATGTAAGATAACTAGAACTCAAAACAAAGAATTTTAAAACTATACAGATTCATGGAAATTAAACAATATGCTCCGGAATCATCAGTGGATAAAGGAAATAAGAAGAAAAGAAAATCGTTTTTTGAAACATATAAAAATGGCAACACAGCATACCAAAGCCTAAGTGATACAGCAAAAGCAGTACCAAGAGGAAAGTTTATGGCAATAAGCACTTACAACAAAGTAGAAAAACTTTAAATAAACAACTTAATTATGCATTTTTAACAACTAAAAAAGCAAGAGCAAATGAAACACAAAATTAGTAGAAGAAAAGAAAGTAATAAAGATCAGAGAAAAATAAATAAAATTAATATATGTATAAAAGATCAACAGATGAAAAGTTCATTTATTTGAAAAAATAAATACAATGAACAAAATTTTAGCTAACTGAGAAAAGAGAGAAGACCCAAATACATACAATCAGAAGTGAAAAAAGATACATGACAATTGATACTACATAAATTCAAAGGAATATTAGAGACTACTATGAGCAATTATATGCCACTAAATTGAAAAACCTATAAGAAATGAATGAATTCCATGGTATATACAACCTACCAATATTGAACCATTAAGAAATCTAAAACCTGAATGGACCAAGAAAAGTGATTGAAGATTATAATAAAAAGGCTCCCAACAAAAATAGCCAGAATTTGATGACTTCCAGGCTACCAAACACTAACAGAAATATATATCCATCCTATTCAAACTATTCCAACACACAGAGGAGGAGAGAATATTTCCAACCAAAATCATTCTATGAGGCCAGTATTACCCTGATATCAAAACCAGAAAAAGACATACCAAAAAAACAAAACTACAGACCAATATTTCTGAGGAAGACTGTGGTAAAAATTTTCAACAAAAAACTAGCAAACTGAATTCATCAACACATTAAAAAAAATCATTAATCATGACTAAATAGTATTCATCACAGGGATGCAAGGATGTTTCTGCAGATCAATCAATGTGATACATCATATCGAAAGAATGAAGGACAAAAATTATATGATCATTTCGATTGATGCTGAAGAAGCATTTGATAAAATTAAACATTCCTTCATAATAAAAACCCTAAAAAAAAAAAAAAAAAAACAAACTGGGTATAGAAGGAACATACCTCAACAAAATAAAAGCCATATATTACAGACTCAGAACTAGTATCGTACTGAATGGGGAAAAACTAATGAAAGCCTTTCTTCCAAGATCTAGAACGAAAAAGGATGCCCACTTTTCCATTATTCAACTTAGCGCTGGAAGTCCTAGGTAAAGCAATGAGACAAGAGAAATAAACAGCATCCAAAGTGGAAAGGAAACCAAATTATCCTATTTGCAGATAATAAAATTTTAAATTTGGAAAAATCTAATGACTCCACTAAAAAACTATTAGAACTGATAAACAAATTTAGTAAAGTGGAATAAAAAATCAACATACAAAAATCAGTAGTGTTTCTATATGCCAACAGCAAACAATCTTTAAAAAATCAAGAAAGTAATCCCATTTACAATAGCTGCAGTTAAAATAAAAGGCCAAGGAATAAACTTAATCAACGAAGTGAAAGAGCCCTACAATAAAAACTAAAAAACAGAAATTCAAAAAATTGAAAAAGATACAAAAAGTGGAAAAATATTTCAAGTTCATGAATTGGAAAACTCAATATTGTTAAAATTCCCATACTATTGAAAGCAATTGACAGATTCAATGCACTCTCTTCAAAAATACTAAAGACATTCTTCAAAGAAATAGGAAAAAAAACTCCTAAAATTTATATGGAAATGAAAAAGGCTTGGAATAGCTGAAGCTATTCTGAACAAAATGAACAAAACTGGGACAATTACATTTCTTGCCTTTAAATTATATTACACAGCTATAGTAAACAAAACAGCATTGTACTGGCATAGAAACTGATATATACAATAGAATAGTGAACTCAGAAATAAATCCATGCACCTACAGTGAACTCATTTTCAACAAAGGTCAAAAGTATACATTGGCAAACAGTCTCTTCAATAAATGGTGCTGGGGAAATTGGGTATACATATGTGGAAGAATAAAACTAGGCCCTTATCTCTCACCACATTCACAAATCGAATCAAAATGGATTGAAGACTAAGACCTCAAACTATGAAACTACTACAAGTAAACATCAAGGAAACTCTTCAGGGTATTGGTCTGGGAACAGATTTTTTGAGCAATACCTCAAAAGCAGAGGCAACCAAATGAAAATGGACAAATGAGATCACACAAAATTAAAAAGCTCTGCACAGAAAAGGAAGCAATTAACAAAGTGAAGAGACAATACACGGAATGGAAGAAAATATTTGCAAGCTGTCTATCTAAGAGATTAATAAGCAGAATATATAAGGAACTCAACTCAATAGGGAAACATCTAATAATCTGAATAAAAAATAGGCAAAAGAGGCCGGGCTCGGTGGTTCATGCCTGTAATCCCAGCATTTTGTTAGGCTGAGGTGAGCAGATCACGAGGTCAGGAGATCGAGACCATCCTGGCCAACATGGTGAAAACGTGTCTGTAGTAAAAATACAAAAATTAGCTGGGCATGGTGGCACACACCTGTAGTTCCAGCTACTCGGGAGACTGAGGCAGGAGAATCACTTGAACTCGGGAGGCAGAGGTTGCAGTGAGCTGAGATCATGCCACTGACTCCAGCCTGGTGACAGAGAGAGACTCCGTCTAAAAAAAAAAAAAAAGAAAAAAAAAGAAAATTTATAAGCATTCTGAATAGGCATTTCTGAAAAGAAGACATACAAACAGCAACCAGACATATGAAAAGGTGGCCAATATTACTCATCCTCAGAGAAATGCAAATCAAAATTACAATGAAATATCATCTCACTCCAGTTAAAACGGATCTTATCCTAAGATAGGCAATAATGAATATTGGTAAGAGTGTGGAGAAAAGGGAACCCTCATACACTATTGGTGGGAATGTAAATTACTACAGCCACTATGGAGAACATTGTGGAAGTTTCTCAAAAAACTAAAAATAAAACTAAGATACAGTCCAGTAGCCCACTGCTAGGTATATACCCAGAATAAAGAAATTCAGTATATCCTTTGCTGTACTCCCATGTTTATTGCAGAACTATTCATGGAAGCCAATATTTGGAATAAACCTAAGTGTCCATCAACTGATGCACATATTATGAAAATATGGTATGTATACACAGCAGAGTTCTATGCAGCCCCCCCAAAAATAAAAAGGAGATCCTGTCATTTACAACATAGATATGGAGCATCCTATCTTAAGTGAAATAAGTCAGGCACTGAAAGACAAACTTTACATGTTCTCAGTCATGTGCAGGAACTAAAAATTAAAACATTTGAATTCAAGGCCATAGAGAATTTAAAAAGGATAGTGAGAAGGCTAGTGGGAAGGGGGCAGGAGGTGGTGATGATTAATGTGTACAAGAATATAATTAGATAGAATGAATAAGATCTAGTACTTGATAGCACGACAAGGTGACCACAGTCAACAATGATTTATTACAGGGTTAAAAATAATTAAAAGTATAATTGAAATGTTCATAACACAAAGAAATGAAAGTTGCTTGAGGTGATGGATACACCATTTACCCTGATATAATTATTATATATTGATGCCTGTATTAAAGCATCTCATGTACCCCATAAATATATATGCCTACTATGTACCCATAAAAAAAGAACCAAAAAACCAAATAACCAGATTATTATTTGGTTCAGAGAACATTATTGGTTGGAAAATACTTCAACAAATGGTAATGTGAAAGGCTTAAATGGGTTGAATAGGTAGTTTAGAGAACTTTTTGAAAACAGATAAAGCAAAAATATTTAACATTGATTAAGTCATCTTTCATGATACTATGATCACATAATTGCTAATATATGTAGGTATAATAAAACATTAATACTCAAATAATAATAAATAAAAAGTGGTAGATAAGTTCTATTTCTGAGAAAGATACAGCAAATCCTAGCAGGCTATCTAAAAAAAACAAAAATATATCTTTAAAGATATTAGAGAGCTGTGAAAAAAAATGAGGAAAAGAAGTAAATTTAATGAAAAAAATGACTGTTCTGAGATAAGCTTTTTAGTGCAAGCCACTTTTCCTTACGGACACTGTCTTTTGTCTCTGCAGGCTTGGGAGAATTTGGTCTAGAAAGGGTAAATAGAAATCATTAGCATGAGCAGTTTTCTCCACTGAATATCTGCTATGTGTAAGTGCTTCATAGGAAATAAGTGGGCTCAGTCAAGAGATTCTACAGGAAGAGTGAAATATCCTTTAGGTTTGTATGCATCAAAAATAGCACATATGTACATGTTTTTTATCGAACCTTAAAAACATTTAAAAATATATAGGACAGTCGGGAGCAATCTAGCCATTCCACAATGTATACATATTTCAAAACATAATGTCCACAATAAATATATAAAATTACATGCCTGTAATCCCAGCGCTTTGGGAGACTGAGGCAGGCGGATCACCTGACAGGCTGGTTTGACAGACCAGCCTGTCAAACATGGAGAAACCCCATCTCTACTAAAAGTGCAAAATTAGCTGGGTGTGGTGGCGCATGCCTTTAATCCCTGCTATTTGGGAGGCTGAAGCAGGAGAATAGCTTGAACCTGGAAAGTGGAGGTTGCAGTGAGCCAAGATTGCACCATTACGCTCCAGCTGGGCAACAAGAGAAAAATTCCATCTCAAAAAAAAAAATATGTATATATATATTTTTTTATTTATTTATATTTGTATACACACATATATGACAGTATCTTAAATAATTTTGAGTAAGTATAATTTCTAAATATTTTAGTGAATTAAAAGTTAGGTGTGGGAATAAATATAATGAGTCTTTATCTACAAATATTGTTAAAAATAGTTTTCATATCTAGAGGAAAAATGTTTAGTTTTAAATTCTGTATCCAGTCAAAATTTATTGAATGAAGACATTTTAAGATCTACAAGAACTCAGAAAATTTGTTAACAGAAGCCTCCTAGATCATAAATAAAAAATGTATTCTTGTAAAGACAAAATTAAACCCAAAAGGAATTTGTTAGAGCAAAAGCAAAACTCAGAAGAGGTTAAATTTCCATATGTGAAGGAATAAAGAAGTCGGCAATCCTATCACACACAAAAAAGGGGGTGGGGAAGGAGAGAAAAACATACACACAAAAGAAAACAGAAGTGTAAAATGGAACAGAATTTCTGATAACAATTTCAAGTTTCCAGAAATTAATGAAAGGCATACAATAAACTTAGAAGTATTTTTAAATAAAATGGTAATTCTTAGGGTAAGAGAAAATGGGAATCAGCTCATTCATTGCTTGGGCTTGTTACTATTCTTGATCTTTACACCAAATTGTGAAGAACTACAGTTTTACCAGAGCAGATTTGGCTGCAAAAGCAAGCAGCTGTGCCGCCAGAGTGTGCAGATTCAATTTGGCATGAGGGTTGTAGGCAAAAGCCCAAGGTTTAGTCAACTAAAAGTGGTAGAAAATATATGGGGAAAACACCTTGCTTCTAGTATCCAGAGTTATGACCTTGATTAGGATAAATAGTGGACCAACCCGGAATAGACAGAGATCTTGGAAAAAAGAAAGAGCCATAGTGTATCAGATTGAATTGTATCCTCCCAAAATTTATATTTTAAAGTCCTGACTTTTAATACATCTCAGAATGTGATGTATTTGAATATACTGTCTTTAAAGAGATAATCACTGTTAAATAAGGTCATATAGGTGGGCTGTGATCCAATAAGATTAATGTCCATATAAAGGAGAGAGAGACATAGAGGATGTGTTCACACAGAGAAAGGGCCAGGTGAGCACACAGCAAGAAGGCAGCCACCTGCAAGCCAAGGAGAAAGGCCTCAGGAGGCAATAAACAAACAAACATAACAATACTTTGACTTTGAACTTCTAGCCCCCAGAACTGTGAGAAAATAAATGTCTGATCTTTAAGCCACTCGGTGTGTTATTTCTCTATGGTAGCCCTAAAAAACTAATATATACTGAATTAAATAAGCTCTAAGACATCTTTGGTTTTTTGAAAACTATACTGCTACAAAGGGAAGACACTAAAGAGAACAGTGAACACTGAAGTCAAATAAGTTTTAAAGAACTGGATGAATTTTGAATGTTTCTCAACCCACATATATATCAATCAGCATTGGATAGAAGCCTCTCAGCTTTGATGAGCTTGAACAAAACTTCAGCTCAAAGCATTAGCTGACAACTAAGTAATGTGATATATTGGGTGCTGCTTCACAAGTTGGCCTAAGAGATAAAAATAAAAAGCAATAATAATAATAAATAGCAGGGGCTATTTTTTTTTGGAGAAGAGGAAGATTTTGCAGTTTAAGTCCAGGCAAATTACTTAAGAAATAAAAATAACTGAAAAAACAATTTAAAATATGGAGTTGCTTTAATTGATTATCTAAAATGTCCAGTTTATGGGAAATGGGCAGTATGGTTGAATAGGAGGTTTTAGCCTCATATTCCAAAGAAAACGTCAATTTTGACAACCAGCCATTGAGAAGAATAACTTTGTGGACTCCGGGTTCTAGCTTAGAGGTTTTAAGCACCACACTGGAATCAAAAATCTGAGTAAATACATCACAAAGGTACTAACTAACAGAGCAGTTTCATTTTACTCACATTACTCCTCCCTCAATGTGGTAGAGTTTGATACTGAGAGAGACCCCTTTGGCCTCCAATTTCTCCCACAGGGAAAGGTGAGTGCAAAATGAGCACCCAGCTCACCCAGTCTTTTGGGAAACCGTCCAGGAGGCCCACTTCTGTCTCGTCCCCACATGGAACACTGAGAGAATCAGCAAAGTTGAATGTCTAAGGGATGGCAATTTCCTGAGGTTAGGAAGAGACAGAATGGGTGGGAGTACACAGCAGGCAGTGTGCAGTTGTAAACAGCAGGCCACAGATTCTGCTAACTGGGTCACAGACACCAAGAGGTGTCACCTACAGTGGACTGTTCTCCACATATTCCTATGTACAACCTATATGAAGTTCCACAGATAGCACATAAATATCAGGAGCAGAAAGGAGAAGATTCAGCACCGTAAACATTTCAGGACACTGACTCAGGAAAAATAAATGGAAGACTGACAGCACTGGGCCTAATTTTGTGTTCTAGAGAGCCACACAATCCTAAAACTTTCCCCTAGAACCCTAGAAGAAAACAAGAAGAGTAGAGTGGGTGCAACCATAGAAAATATCTAAAAGACCTTAAGAATCTCTTGCTGGGATCACTAGTGAAGACCTTTCTCTCTCTAAGCCAGTCAGTAAAAAATGGAGGATGTGACTGCTTTTTCAAATACAAAGACAGAAATAAAAGGAACATGAAGTATCAAGAAAATATTACACCCACAAATGAACAAGATAAAGCTCCAGTGGTTGGTTTCAAATAGGTGGGAGTCTACAAATTTCCTGAACACGAATTTAAAATAGTAGTCTTAAGGAAACTCATATAGACAACTGAATATATCGAAAAAAAGGAGATAAAAAGAGATGCTCAATGTAGAGATAGAAACCATAAGGAAAAAATGAAACATTTATTCTATAGATAAGGAATATAATGTTTCAACAGAAAATTTAACAGAGAGCTTCAACATTAGATTTGACCAAGCAAAAGTAAAACATCAGAGACAGACTGTGTGAAATAAACCAGTGAGAGGAACCAAAAGAGACTAAAAACAGTNAGAGACAGACTGTGTGAAATAAACCAGTGAGAGGAACCAAAAGAGACTAAAAACAGTGAAGCAAACATGCAGGAATGATGAGATATCATCAAGCAAACCAATATGTGCATTATGTGAATCTCAGAAGGAACAGAGACAGTCAAAGGGCAAGAACGCTTATGTAAAGAAATAAATAAGGCAGAAAACTTTCCAAATATGAGAAAAGATATGAATATATAGTTACATAAAGCTTGTAAGTTTCAAATGGTCAAACTAAAAGTGGCTTTCACTAAGACACATTATAATCAAATTATCAAAGTCAAAGAGAATTTTGAGAGCGGCAATTGAACAGTGATCATCATATAAAAGTGAACCCATGTGGCCAGGTGCGGTGGCTCATGCCTGTAATCCCAGCATTTCGGGAGGCCGAGGGGTGTATCCAGAGGTCAGGAGTTCAACACCAGCCTGGCCAACATGGTGAAACTCCGTCTTTACTAAAAATACAAAAAATAGCTGGGCATGGTGGTACGTGCCTGTAATCCCAGCTACTCAGGAGGCTGAGGCAGGAGATTTGCTTGAACTGGGATCTGGGAGATTGATGTAGCAGTGAGTGAGATCATGCTACTGCACTCCACTGTTCCCCAGCCTGGGCTACAGAGCAAGACTCTGTCGCTCACAAAAAAAAAAAAAAAAAAAAAGTAAACCCATGCAACAAAAACTTTGCAGGGCAGGAGAAAATGAAATGCTTCATTCAAAGTTCTGTAAAACCAAGAATACAAAAAACAAAACTGTCAAACAAGAACACTATACCCAGCAGAGCTGTTTTTCAGATATGAAAGAAAAAAATATTCCAAGGCAAACAAAAGATGAGGCAATTTATCACTACTAGATCTACCTTACAAGAAATAAGGAAGACAATTCTTCAAGTAGAAACCAAAGGACACTGATTATAAATAAAGATATATGATGAGCCGGGCATGGTGGCTCATGCCTGTAATCCCAGCACTTTGGGAAGCCAAGGTGGGTGGATCACCTGAGATCAGGAGTTTGAGACTAGCCTGGCCAACATGGTAAAACCCAGTCTCCACAAAAAATACAAAACTTAGCCAGGCATAGTAGCACACACTTGTAATCCCAGCTACTCAGGAGGCTGAGGCAGGAGAATTGCTTGAACCCAGGAAGCAGAGGTTGCAGTGAGCTGTGATCATGCCATTGCACTCCAGCCTGGGCAACAAGAGTGAAACTCTGTCTCAAAAAAGAGAGAGAGAAAGAGAGAGAGAGAGAGAAACTCACTGATAAAGTGAGAAAAAACTCACTGATAAAGGTAAATACATAATTAAATTTAGAATATTTGAAGGGACTCATGCAGGTAGTTTCTCAAGTGATGCTCTTTTATCCAGGCCTCTGATGGCTGCTGGGAACAGTAGCTACTAGCTAATTTGGTAGTTTCATTAAAAACAAAAATCAGTAAGAAAACATGGGGCTTAAACAACACTTTAAATCAAATGGACCTAAAAAACATACATAGAACAATCCACCCAACAGCAGCAGAATACAGATTCTTCTCAAGCACACGTGGAACATTCTCATGGATGGGTTTTATGTTAGGCGACAAAAGTAGTCTCAGCAAACTTAAGAATATTGAAAACATATCAGATTTTTTTCCAATCACAACAAATAAAAGTAAAAATCAATAACAGGAAGAAAGTTAAACAAATCATAAATATATGAAAATTAAGCAACATATCTCTAAACAATCATTAGGCCAAGAAGAAAATCAAAAGGGAAATTACACAATATGCTGAGGCAAATGAAAATGTAAACACATAATACCTAAACTTATGGGATGCAGCAAAAGTAATTATAGGAGGAAAGTTCATAGCAAGAAACACCTACATTAAGAAAAATAAGATCTCAAATAAACCAGCAGTCTCCAACTCTTTTAGCACCAGGGACCAGTTTCATGGAAGACAGTTTTTCCACGATCTGCGGGGATGGTTTTGGGATGAAACTGTTCCACCTCAGGCATTAGATTCTCATAGGAGTATGCAACCTAGATCCCTTGCATGCACAGTTCACAACAGAGTTTGCCCTCCTATGAGAATCTAGGTGTTCAGGACCCCTGAAATAAACAACCTATATTCGTACCTCAAGGAACTAGGAAAGAAAAAAAAAAAAAAAAAACTAACTAAGCTTAGTGTTAGCAGAAAAAAGGAAACAACAAAAGTTAAAGCAGAAGTAAATGAAGTAGAGACTAGGAAAACAATAAAAGAGATAAAATTAAGTATTTTTTGAAATCAAATGGATCAGTTAAGAAAAAATAGAGAAGATTCAAATAAATAAAATCAGAAATGAAGGAGCAGATATTGCCACAGTACCACAGAACTACAAAGGATCATAAGAAATGATTATAAACAATTATACACCAAAAAATTGTATAACCTAAAAGAAATAAATAAACTTCTAGAAACAAACAACTTACCAAGACTGAAATATGAAGAAATTGATCATCTGAACAGACAAATAATGATTAAGGATATTGAACCACTAATCAAAACCCTCCCAACAAAGAAGAGCTCAGACCAAAAATTTAAAAATAAAAATTTTATTTTTCTAATGAAAATTTTAAAAATTAACACAAATCTTTTTGAAAGTCTTCCAAAAACTTGAGGAAAAAATACTTTCACACTCATTTTATAAAGCCAGCATTACCCTAATTCTAAAGCCAGATGAAGACACTATAAGAAAAAAAAAGTGCTATAAGTCAATATCCCAGATCAACATAAATGCAAAAATCACCAACAAAATACTAGCAAACCAAATTCAAAGCATGTGAAAAAGGATCATTTACCACAGTTAAGTGTGATTTATCTCTGAAATGCAAGGATGGTTCAACATAAATCAATAAATGTGTTATACCACATAAACAGAAATAATAGCCTGAGCACAGTGGCTTATATCTGTAATCCCAGCTACTCAGGAGACTGAAGTGGAAGGACATTGCACTGTAGCCTGGGCAACAAAGTGAGACCCTGTTTCAAAAAACAAACAAAAATGAAGAAGAAATATCATATAGTCATCTCTTTAGATCAGAAAAAGCATTTGAAAAAATCAACATTCTTTCATAAAAGAAAAAACTTTAAAAATTTAGGTATAAAAGAAATGTATCCCAACCCAATAAAAGTTATATGAGTCAAACCTATAGCTAATGTACTCAGCAGTGATTGGGAACAAGGTAAGGAGGGCAACTCTTGGCACTTCTATTTGACATATGACTCATAGTGCTACTTAGATCAATTAGGCAAGATAAATAAATAAAAGGCATTCATATCTGAAAGGAAAACTTAAAATGTCTCTGTTTGCAGATGACATGATCTGCTATATTGAAATCCCAAAAACTCCACCAAAAAATATCTTGGAACTAATTAACTAACTCATTAAGGGAACAGAACACAAATGAACACGTAAAAATCAGTTATATATCTATATGCTATTAATGAACCATAAAAAAAAAAAAAAGAAACTAAGTAAGCAATTCCATTTACAACAGCTATGAAAAAATAAAATACAATATTTGAAAATATATTTATACAAGGAGGTGAAAGATTTATAAATGGAAAACTGTAAAACATTAATTTTAGAAATTGAAGATGGCTTAAATAAGTGGAAATATACTCTGTGTTCATGGATTAAAAGAATTAATATTATCAAAGTAGCCATATTACCTAAAGAAATCTACATAGTGAATGCAATTCCTATCAAAATTCCAATGATAGTTTTCTAAAAAATAGAAAAATCAATCCTAAAATTTTTATGGAATCAGAATAACTAAATACCTGAAGACCTAAATAACTAAAGCAGTCTTGAGCAAGAAGAACCAAGCTGGAGAAATATTGCTTTCTGATTTCAAACTACATTACAAAGCTATAGTAATCAAATCAGTGTGGTATTGGCATAAAAATGGACACATAGACCAACGGAACACAGTAGAAAGCCAAGAAATAAGCCCACCCATATTGGGAAAGTAATCTTTGATAAAGTTGCCACAAATATATAATGGAGAAATCATAATTTCTTCAATAAATGGTTTTAGGAAAACTGGATATCCAAATGCCAAAAAATATATAATTAGATCCTTATCTTGCACCATAAAAAATTAACTACAAAAGGATTGAAGAATTGAATATAAGAATTGAAAATTATATTTAATAAAAATTTTATATATTTATTGTGGACATTATGTTTTGAAATATGTATACATTGTGGAATGGCTAGATTGAGTTAATGAACATAGGTATCACCTCACATATTTATTGTTTCAGTAAGATCATTTAAAATATACTCTATTTGTGACTTTCAAGAATCCATTTTTTTTTTTTTTGAGACAGAGTCTCGCTCTGTCGCCCAGGCTGGAGTGCAGTGGCGCAATCTCGGCTCACTGCAAGCTCCGCCTCCCGGGTTCACGCCATTCTCCTGCCTCAGCCTCCTGAGTAGCTGGGACTACAGGCGCCCGCCACCACGCCCGGCTAATTTTTTGTATTTTTAGTAGAAACGGGGTTTCACCGTGGTCTCGATCTCCTGACCTTGTGATCTGCCCGTCTCGGCCTCCCAAAGTGCTGGGATTACAGGCGTGAGCCACCGCGCCCGGCCATTGTTATTAAATATAGTTGCCATGTTGAAATAAAATCAATAAGATTAAAAAATAGTAGCAGCATTACATATCTTTTAAATTTATTCCTCCTATCTAACTAAAATTTTCTGGTTTTTCTCACTAATCTCCCTAACACCACAGTCTACACCTGGGAACAATCATTATACTCTGTTTCCCAGTTTAAGTTTTTAGGTTCCACATGTAAGTGAGATCATACCATATTTGTTTTTCTGTGCCTGAATCATTTCAATTAAAATAATGTCCTACAGGCTCATACATATTGTAAATGACATAATTTCCTTCTTTTTTAAGGCTATAATTTTTCTATTGTGTATATATACCACATTTTCTTCATTTATTCACTAATGAATACTTGGGTTGATTACTTAACTTTTTGCTGCAATGAACATAAGAATGCAAAACTCTCTAACATAGTAATTTAAGCTCCTCTAGGTTAATATATTAGTGGGATTTCCAGATCCTGTGGTGGTGTTATTTTTAATTTTTTTTTCAAAAACCTCATACCATTTTCCATGATAGCTGTATCAATTTTCATTCTCAAGAACAGTGTGAAAGGATTTACATTTCTCCACATCCTCAACAACACGTGTTACCTTTTATCTGTTTGATAATAGCAGTTTCAGCAGGTGCAAAGTGTTATCTCATTGTAGTTTTCATTTGCATTTCCCTAATAATTAGTGATGTTGAGCATTTTTTCATATACCAGTTGGCCTTTTGTGTTTTCTTTAGAGAAATATCTATTAGGTACTTTGCCCATTTCTTTTAATTAGGTTGTTTTCTTATTATTGACTTGTCTGGGTTTCTTATATATTTTGGATATTAACTCTTCATCAGATGTATGGCTTGCAAACATTTTTTCCTATTCTGTAACTTGCTTCTTAACTCTGGTGATTGTTTTCTTTGCTGTGCAGAAACCTTTTAGTGTGATGTAACCCCTTTGTTTGTTTTCACTTTTGTTCCCTATGCTTTGAGATTCACATAAAAATTTTTTCCTAGATTTATCTGATGGAGCTTTGCCCCTATGTTTTGTTCTAGTAATTTTACAGTTTCAAATCTTACCCTTAAGTCTTTAATCCATTTTGAGTTAATTTTTGTAAGTGGTATGAGATAAGAACAAGACTTGAAACTTTCAAACTCTTAGAAGGAAACATAGAGGAAATACTACATAAAATTGTTCTTGGCAATAACTTTTTGAATATGACATCAAAAGCACAGGCAGTAAAAGCTACAATAAACAGTAGTACTATATGAAATTAAAATGATTTTGCAGAGCAAATAATTTTAAAAATGAAAAGGCAACCTATGGAATAGAAGAAAATATTTGCAAATTATATACCTGATAAAGAGTTAATATCCAAAATACATAGCCAAAAATCTCAATAACTAAAAAAAAGAAACAAAGCAAAACAAAACCCTATAACCTAATTAAAAATGTGCAAAGGACCTGAAGAGACTTTTTTCAAAGACAGCATACGAATAGTCAACAGGGCAATAAACAGGTGGTTGACATCACTAATTATCAGGAAAATGACAACATAACTCACAATGAGACATCACTGTGCAGCTGTTATGATGGTTACTATCAGAAAGTCAAAAGATAACAAGTGTTGTCAAGGATGTGGAGAAAAGGAAATCCTTCTATACTGGGGATTGGGAGTAGCTATTGGTACATCCATTATGGAAGAACAATATAGAGGTTCCTCAAAAAATTAAAAACTACCAAAAGGAAATGAAATAAGTATGTCGAAGAGAAATCTTCATTCTCTTGTTTATTGCAGTATTATTCATAATAGCCTAGATATGAAGTCAACTTTTGTCCACTGGCAGATAAATGAATAGAGAAAATGTAAAAAAAAATATGTATCATGCATACATAGCATATTATACAGCTACAAAAAGGGGAGAAAATTCTGCCAGTTGCAACAACACAGACAAGCCAGGAGAATGTTAAGCTAAGTGAAATTAGCAAGATACGGAAAGACAAATATTACATTATCTCACTTGTATGTGGAATCTAAAAAAAAGAAAAGAAAAGAAAAGAAAACCTCAAACCCACAGAAAGAGAGTATAAGGTGCTTACCAGAAGTCACTGGTTGAGGTAAATGAGCAGATGTTGGTAAACAGTTGTAGACTACCATTTCTAAAATGAGTAAGTTCTGGAGAGCTAATTTACAGCATGGTGACTATAGTTAAAAATAATGTGTTTTATGCTTTTAATTTGATGAGAGCAAATCATTGTTTTTGTTTTGTTTTGCTTTTTGTTTTTGTTTGTTTGTTTTCTTTTGAGATGAAGTTTCACTCTTGTTGCCCAGGCTGGAGTTCAGAGGCGCAATCATGGCTCACTGCAAACTCTGCCTCCTGGGTTCAAGAGATTCTCCTGCTTCAGCCTCCTGAGTAGCTGGGATTACAGGCATGTGCCACCACATTCGGCTAATTTTGTCTTTTTAGTAGAGACGGGGTTTCTCCATGTTGGTCAGGCTGGTCTCAAACTCTTGACCTCAGGTGATCTGCTTGCTTTGGCCTCCCAAAGTGCTGGGATTACAGGATTGACCCACTGTGCCCAGCCCTGAGAGCAAATCTTAAGCATACTCACCACACAAAATGTAACTAAATAAGTTAATGGATATGTTTCTTAGCTTGATTGTGGTAATTATATTTCAATGTTTAAGTATATCAACACAGTAAGATGTATACCTAAACTATGTATATTTTAAATTTTTCAATTATATCTCAATAAAGCTGGGGGGAAATCTTTGCTTCTGTTAAAAACATTTAAACAATCAAGAAATATATAATAGGAAAGAATAGTCAATTTACAATAACAACCAAAACCTGAAGAAACTATGAATTAACTTAATCCCTTTGAAGAAGTTGTAGAAATATACTGAAAGATGTAATAAAGTTCCTCAGGTACATTTACAGCTTGTCCATGGATCTGCTCAATTCTGTGAATCTTTCAGTACTATTATATTGTAAATTTTGCCCCAATTAATCAGCCAGTGCAATGTTATTTCCATAAAAATCCAGGTTGAATTTTCTTTTTTTCTGAGACAGAGTCTAGCTCTGTCACCCAGGCTGGAGTGCAGTGGCACAATCTTGGCTAACTGCACCCTCCACCTCATGGGTTCAAGCAATTCTCCTGCCTCAGCCTCCTGAGTTGGTGGGATTACAGGCATGTGTCACCACACCTGGCTAATTTTGTATTTTTAGTAGAGATGGAGTACTCCACGTTGGTCAGACTGGTCTCGAACTCCTGACCTCAGGTGATCTGCCCGACTTGGCTTCTGAAAGTGCTGGGATAACAAGCATGAGTCACCATGCCAAGTCCATGTTGAATATTTTTGTATCTTACCAAGTTAATCCTAAAATGTGTATGAAAAACATATTCAAGAATCATAAGAATAATTTAGAAAAATAAGAACAAAGATATGGGAGTTGTTTTTCTATTGAGATGCCAAAGCATCTATTAATCTATGAAAATAATACAGTGTATATTGGTACAGGACTAGATAAATGAGCAGAACAAAAAAAACAAGAGTTTAGAGAGTTCAAAAATAGGCACTTACGAGAGGTGAAGCCAGTTGGACTTCCTGGATTGTGTGGGGACTTGGAGAGCTTTTCTGTCTAGCTAGAGGATTGTAAATGCACCAATCAACACTCTGTCTAGCTAAAGGATTGTAAATGCACCGATCGGCACTCTGTAAAAATGCACCAATCAGGACTCTGTGTCTAGCTAAAGGATTGTAAATGCATCAATCAGCACTCTGTAAAAACCCACAAATCAGCACTCTGTATCTAGTTAAAGGATTGTAAAATGGACCAATCACCACTCTGTAAAATGGACCAATCAGCACTCTGTAAAATGGACAAATCAGCAGGATGTGGGCTGGAACAAATAAGGGAATAAAAGCTGGCCACCCCAGCCAGCAGCGACAACCTGCTCTGGTTCCTTTCCATGCTGTGGAATCTTTGTTCTTTGGCTCTTCACAATATATCTTGCTGCTGCTCACTCTGTGGGTCTGCCCCACCTTTAAGAGCTGTAACACTCACCACGAAGGTCTCTGGTTTCATTCTTGAAGTCAGTGAGACCATGGACCCACTGGAAGGAAGAAACTCCAGACACATCTGAACATCTGAAGGAATAAACTCCGGACACACCATCTTAAAGAGCTGTAACACTCACCACGAAGATCGCAACTTCATTCTTAAAGTCAGCAAGACCAAGAACCCACCAGAAGGAATAAATTCTGGACAGATTTTGGTGACCACGAAGGGACAATCACCTATTGCCAAGCAGTGAGTACCACTGGACACCTTTCATTCACTATTCTGCCCTATTTTTCCTTAGAATTCAGGGGCTAAATATCGGGCACCTGTCGGACAGTTAAAAGTGACTAGTACGGCCACCAGACTAAAGACACAGGTGTCAGGCTTTCTGGGAAAGGGTTCTCAAACAACCCCCGACTTTGGAGTTAGGAGCGTTGGTTTGCCTGGAACCAGCTTCCACTTTTCCCGTACTTCCGGGCTGAGCTGAGGGTCGACAGAGAGAAAAGCCATTCAGCTCCGGGGTCCTGACAACAAGTTGGTTGACCCGGCGGCCATGAGTGGAACTCTCAAAGTCACGTCACCTAAGCAAGACTCACCTATCTATCCTATCTGTCCTGACCCTTGTCCCCTGTGTCATAATGCCTGTCAGAAAAACTTCATCTCACCTCTCTTCTCTGAGGCTAGTCCTGCTTCTAGAAAACACTCCCTGTCTCTCGTGCTTTTTTAGCTTCTCCTATAAGGGAATTCTTGTAGAAGCAGTTAAGACAATTGCCTAATAATTGGTCTGCTCAAACGTGGGAGCTGTTTGCACTCAGCCAAGCCTTAAAGTACTTACAGAATCAGGGAGGAGCCATCAATTACCATTTCTAAGTTAATATGGACTGAATGAGGTCTTATTAATAGCAAAGAATAATTAAAATCCCAAACTTACAAGGTTTTCAACAAAAGTAAAGTTTGCTAAAAGCTAACAGTGTAACATGTATTATTCTATTACCACACAATCTCAAAGCATTTCTCAGACAGTTTGTAAGAAACTACAAAATCTATCCTTACTCTACAATCCCGAATAGACTCTTTGGCAGCAATGACTCTCCAAAACCACCGAGACCTAGACCTCCTCACTGCTGAGAAAGGAGGACTTTGCACCTTCTTAGCAGATGAGTGTTGTTTTTACACTAACCAGTCAGGGATAGTATGAGACACTGTCTGGCATTTACAGGAAAAGGCTTCTGAAATCAGACAATGCCTTTCAAACTCTTATACCAACCTCTGGAGTTGGACGACATGGGTTCTCCCCTCTCTAGGTCCTGTGACAGCCATCTTGCTATTACTCGCCTTTGGGCCCTGTATTTTTAACCTCCTTGTCAAATTTCTTTCCTCTAGGATCGAGGCCATCAAGCTACAGATGGTCTTACAAACGGAATCCCAAATGAGCTCAACTAACAACTTCTACTGAGGAGCCCTGGACCAACCTGCTGGCCCTTTGACTGGCCTAAAGAGTTCCCCACTGGAGGACACTACAACTGCAGGGCCCCTTCTTCACCCTTATCCAGCAGGAAATAGCTAGAGTGATCATCACCCAATTCCCAACAGCAGTTGGGGTGTCCTGTTTAGAGGGGGGATTGACAGGTGAAACTAGCTGGACTTCCTGGATCAAGTGGGGACTTAGGGAACTTTTCTGTCTAGCTAGAGGATTGTAAACACACCAATCAGCACTCTGTGTCTAGTTAAAGGATTGTAAATGCACCAATCAGCCTCAGTAAAAATGCACCAATCATCTATCTGTGTCAAGCTAAAGGATTGTGAAATGGACCAATCAGCACTCTGTAAAATGGACCAAAGAGCACTGTGTAAAATGGACCAATCAGCAGGATGTGGGTGGGGACAAATAAGGGAATAAAAGCTGGCCAACCCCAGCCATCAGTGGCAACCTGCTCAGGTCCCCTTCCATGCTGTGGAAGCTTTGTTCTTTCACTCTTCACAATAGATCTTGCTGCTGCTCACTATTTGGGTCTGCACCACCTTTAAGAGCTGTAACACTCACCGCAAAGGTCCACAGCTTCATTCTTGAAGTCAGCGAGACCAAAAACCCACCGGAAGGAAGAAACTCTGGATACATCTGAACATCTGAAGGAATAAACTCTGGACACAGCAACTTTAAGAGCTGTAACACTCACCACAAAGTTCCACAGCTTCATTCTTGAAGTCAGCAAGAGCAAGAACTCACCAGAAGGAATAAATTCCAGACACACATATACATATTGATATGCAGTGTATTGTAAAAACTTGCATAGATAGCACAAAGATGAACTCTTTATTTTGATATTTTTAGAAAAACTAAATTATTTCAATTTATTACTATTTATACAACTAAACTTCAAATGTATTATAAGACACAAAAATGTGTTTATAACCCTGTGATTGATAGAACATACCCAGTTGACCTTGATATGAATCTTTTGTCATGTGCTGACCTTGTATCAACACAGTTTCCAGAAACACGGAGTAACTTTAAAGGCATTGGGAAATAAAAACAATATTTGATCTTTAAAAACATAAAATGACAAATTGAAAAAAGAATAACAAAATAAGAATTTAATTAGCTGGTCTTGATACCAAATATGAATTAAATATTTTACATGAGTTGTTAAGATTGTTTTATTTTTATTTTATTTAATTTGATCAAAATAAAAACAAGACATGCACAATGCATAGAAATTTGTCATGTGGCAAATCTAAGCTTTCTCAATCTAAATAACACAGAGAGACTCTCTAACAGAAAATGGCATTTACCTGCGAATGGTCATTGCAATGGAAATATATGTGCCATAGTAAACTATGTGCATTTCAAAGAGGTAAAGGAAAACTAAGATGTTTAAAAGAAAAATGAGCAGGATTTCAAAATTATTGAAGTTATTGTCATTGGATACAGTGGTCAATAGCAAGGCTAGTAGGAGTCCAAAGTTGAACAGGCAGTTGCTGGGAAGAAGTTCCTGTAGAAATATAATTTTTATGTAATGTTGTGTTGGCCTTTGTACAAAGTTGTGATTTTTGCAGAGATTTTAGTGACAGTTGTTATCAGGCATTTGTGCATGAGAACCCTGCCTTCACGTTCTTCCCTTGCTTTATTTGTCAGGGTCTTTTACACATTTAATTCTGACAACTTTTACAGTCTCTTATATGTTCTCTTAATTATTTTGGAATGAGTAAAAGTATTGTGTTATAGTTTTTTTGTTGTTGATAGTTTTTATTTGTTTCTGCTACTTTTTCTACTAACAGAATTATCTTAAAAAAAAAAAAAGGAATATTTGAGATAGTTTTATAAGCTCAGGCCAGCTTTTGCCAAACCATGTTCACATCATCTCTCAATAGGTTAATTTGGAAAACATACTCAATGGTAAAAGGTTGAGAACCTTGGGGTTAAATGTAGTTTAAATCAATGTTAATGAGCATTGTAAATCTTTTTAATTATTTTTTTTAGGGTTTCCCAAACTTACTTACCATTGAAACTTATTTTATAAAATGTATTTTATGGAGCATATTTTGAGAATATGCAATTTATTGCTAAACACTGTTAGTGTGTTTAATAGTGTAAAATAATTAGACACTCAAAACACAATTCGTAAAAACAATCAGGAGCCCCAGGAATTAGTTATTAAGTAGATATGAATTATTTATTCTAGAATTAGAAAGGATTTCAAAGTTTACTTCTTTAGATACTATTTCTCTCTCTTTTAAGTTCTATATAGTCATTCATTTTCATTTCTATAATGAATCTTCTCAAGTAAATAACAAGCATTATTAGATGAAAGAAATCCAATCTAGTTTTAACAAGCTATGGCTCTTCGGTTTATCAAATTAATGAACATTAATTTCAGCATTTCCAATTAACCTTCTCTATCCCCAAAGTCCCCTAGAGTTCCCAGTTGTCGCTACATATTAATCTTCCCCAGCTATGACTAGAATCATACTTTTGGTAATGTGCCATCCTATGTGACAGTGATTAGTTGGAAAGGGGCATCTCATTAAGAGGTTGAATTTCAAAGTACCACCAGATATAACAGTCATCTGTCAGTTCATCTGGCAAAAAATTATATCCTTGCATCCACAGAAAAATAATGCAGGCTCATCAACACCAAGAACTCCCCTTCGCTTGTTGTATTCATTACAGATCAAACTGTTTCTGCATAGATGGAAAGTACTTTATTCCCTAGTTCCTGACATCTCTCCGTAAAATTAAAATAAATATAAGATAACATCATATTAGAGGATGAAACCTTAATGTAAGATACAATTTCATTTGAAAATAAATGATAAAGTACAGTGTAGCCACTAATATCAAACCTGAATTTTTAAAAAAATTAATAATGTCAAATATGAAAAATAATAATTAAATATTGCATGCAGGTACAAAAACTCCTTTCATAGGGAAAAAACTCATAAAACCCATAATTTTGATTTCCATGATGAAATGCTGTGTATTGACACCTAATTATCTTTTAAACAGATGAAAGTGATAATAGTAAAACTTCGTCAGTAAAAATTGATTCATTAAGTATGATCACTATAGTTCTTACTTCTTAAAAAAATATGATTTTGCCTGTAATCCCAGCACTTTGGGAGGCTGAGGAAAGCTGATCATCTGAGGTCAGGAGTTCGAGATCAGCCTAGCCAACATGATGAAACCCTGCCTCTACTAAAAATACAAAAATTAGCTGGGTGTGGTGGTATACCACCGTAATCCCAGCTACTCGGGAGGCTGAGGCATGAGAATTGCTTGAACCCAGCAGGCAGAGGTTACAGCGAGTCAAGATCATGCCACTGTACTCCAACCTGGGCTACAGAGCAAGACTTGGTCTCCAAAGGAAAAAAAATAACAATAATTGCAATGATTGTTCACATTTAAATCATACTACCATATTAAATGATGAATTACATAATTGATAAATTATTTTTGCTTAATATATCTTTATTTCAAAACCTTAGTAAAGAATATTGTGCTTTTTTTTTTTTTTTTTTTTTTGATACAGAGTCTCGCTTTGTTGGCCCAGGCTGGAGTGGCACCATCTCGACTCACTGCAAGCTCCACCTCCCAGGCTCACACCATTCTCCTGCCTCAGCCTCCTAAATAGCTGGGACTACAGGCGCCCGCCACCACGCCTGGCTAATTTTTTTTTTTTTGTATTTTTAGTAGAGATGGGGTTTCACCATGTTAGACCTCCTAACCTCATGATCTTCCTGCCTCGGCATCCCAAAGTTGTGCTGTCTTTTTAATAAGGAAAAATCCCTACTGACTGTCCAACTGTCCTTTCTTTTAATAGGAATACTAAACAGTATTTCAACTTTTTTATATCTACTAAATCCATGTGGCTCTCTAGAACGGAAAATGGGAGACTGTGTTATATTCTGTTGTGAAAACTTTTAGTATAGATATCCATGGCATACTAAGGAGTTTTCATACAGCTGCTCAGTACTTAGTGGCTTCCTAAAAATATTTCAAGGCTTGCCACTGCACATATGGTCAAAAAATGATCATTCCCACAAACTGTCTCATGGAAAGTAAAAATGGTGACTTTGAACCTTCTTATTTTCTTTAGTAAAAACATCATTTGGTCCCTCTCATTTAAGACTGAATAGAAGGCTCAGGGACACAGAAAAATAAGACACTGTTTGTGTGTTTGTTTGCTTGTTTGTTTGTTTGTTTTTGAGTTGGAGTCTTGCTCTGTCACCCAGGCTGGAGTGCAGTGGTGCGATCTCGGCTCACTGCAAGCTCTGCCTCCTAGGTTCACGCCATTCTTCCGCCTCAGCCTCCGGAGTAGCTGGGGCTACAGGCGCCTGCCACCATGCCGGGCTAAGTTTTTTGTATCTTTAGTAGAGACGGGGTTTCACAGTGTTAGTCAGGATGGTCTTAATCTCCTGACCTCGTGATCCACCTGCCTTGGCTTCCCAAAGTGCTGGGATTACAGGCGTGAGCCACCGTGCCTGGCCATGATGCTGTTTTAAAGAAGTCTGTGCTCAATATTTACTAAAGATGAATTTTATGAAACTATTTTTAGAATCTAATAAAATAACAAGTAATTTCAAAAATATGTCTTGTTCTGTTAAGATTCACAAGGCAGTTATATTTTAATGTTAAGAAAATGTGCTAATGCAGTATATAAAAATGTTGAAATCTCAAGCAGATATTTGTTTCATGGTTATTATATAATACTTATTTAAACAGAACAATATATTCCTTTTTCTGTTTCCAATCAAATTAAAAACCAACTAATCAAAAATATAAATTATGCCCTAGATTAGAGCAACCTGCATCCAAATACTCAAATAATCCCATTACAAAGTTGGAATGGACATCAGTCTGTCCATAGCCAGTGAAAATAATAGAATGTAGAATTTTGTTAGAATAGGAAATGTTTTACTTTCAACTTGTATAACTACAAATAAGTTACCTAACTTTTCCGAAGCTTAGTTATCTTATCTGTAAAATGTAGTTCCAGTGTGACTGATGAGAGTTCATGTTTTCTTCAAAGCATTTAGAATGGGGCTTAGCGAGAAAAGAAAGCAGTATTTGAAAGCACAAACTTTGGAGGCTGATTGCCTTGTTTGACTCCAGCTCTACCAGTTATTGACTATGTAACTTAGGGCAAGTTACTCAATGTGCTTCAGTTTCCTAATCTATATAATGGTGATAATATTTGTACATATCACATAAGGTAATTGCAAAGAATGAATATCAATATATGTAAAGCATTTAAAATCGGGGTTACTGCACAAGAAATGCGTGTGCTTTCTTATGAATAGTGGCTATATTCTGATATATGTAACAAGTGAATATCACTTTTGACAATCTGTAGATACTAATGGGGATCAATAATATAGCGTTAGTAACTAAAGAATTTCGTGTATCTTTTTCTTTAAAATATTGAACCGTTTCATTTTGTATTTAGGAAATATGGCAGTGCACTAATTGTTAACACAAAGATTATCTAAAGAGGCCCGAGAGAGAGAGAGAGAGAGAGAGAGAGGGAGAGAGAGAGGATTATCCAAGATTTCTTCCACAACAAAATTCTAATCAAACCAATTTGATTAGTGTTGAGTTGGAAAAATGAAGGGACAAAAATTATTTGTACAATTTTTCTCAAACTTTTATTCATTGTTAAATTAAGAACTAATTTAATAGTTTGGGCACGGTGGCTCATGCCTGTAATCCCAGCACTTTGGGAGCCCGAGGCGGGCAGATCATGAGGTCAGGAGGGCAAGATCATCCTGGCTAGCATGGTTAAACCCCGTCTCTACTAAACATACAAAAAAAAGAAAAAAAAAAGAAAATTAGCTGGGCGTGTTGGTGGGCATCTGTAGTCCCAGCTACTTGGGAGGCTGAGGCAGGAGAAAGGCGTGAACCCGGGAAGCGGAGCTTGCAGTGAGACAAGATCTCGCCACTGCACTCCAGGTTGGGCCACAGAGTGAGACTGTCTCAAAAAAAAAAAAAGAACTATCTTCCACTTTAAAATACATCTCTCTTTAGTCAAAATTTTTGTTGGGTGGGAGTAAATAAGGAAAAAAGAGTTCTGATTAGAGTAGTTAATTACCTAAGTATATGTCGTTATCAGACCTTCATATGTAACTAAATTCATAGGACGCATCTTGAAACTGTACAGCTTCTAGTTTGATTTGTCAAATATAAAATAGAATTGTTTTTCTTGTATCTGTCAGAACCCACCTCAGAACAACAAAGAGAAAAAGAACCAGAAAAGCAATTGCCATTGTCCACAAAAGTAAGCAGCTTCTGTAACACAAAAAGGGATAGAAAAAAAAAAAAAAAAAATTCTAAATGCAGTGAGGCTCAAACACAGGGGAGAAAAGATATTCAGAAAAGATGATTGTAGTGCAGACCTCAGACCAAGTCAGTTCTTCAGAAAAGATGCTGGTCCTTTGTTTATAACAAAAAGAAAGGGATTCACAGGCTGGCAATGGATCCTCCTCTTGAGTTTGTTTTGAAAGCAAGATTGAACAAAAACCCATGAAGACATATAATCTTGGAAGCTAATAAAGAGCAGGTACATTGCTAGTGCATAAAGGGGTTATGAAGCAATACACTCTCTATAAAACAGATATTTAAAGATATCATTATTGGAGCAGTGTTTATAATAGAAGAAAATCTAGAATCACAAAAACATTCTTCCAAAGAGCATTTGATAAATGAATTTGATACATCATAGGAGGAGAATTTTATTCAGCTCTTAATGAACAAAGAGAAGCTTTATAAATAATGATATAAATAATGCTTTAAATATAGAGTTAATTGATATAGCAATGCCCAGTTATCATTTTTAAAATTACTGATAATGAGGTGGGCGCAGTGGTCACGCCTGTGACCACTTTGGGAGGCCGAGGTGGGCGGATCAACTGAGGTCAGTAGTTCGAGACTAGCCTGGCCAACATGGCAAAACCCAGTCTCTACTAAAAGTAGAAAAATTAGCTGGGTGTGGTGGTGGGTGTCTCTAATCCCAGATATTTGGGAGACTGAGACAGGAGAATCGCTTGAACCCGGGAGGTGGAGGTTTCAGTGAGTTGAGATAGTGCCACTGCACTCCAGCCTGGGCGACAGAGCGAGACTCCGCCTCAGAAAAAAAAAAAAATTACAGATAATGACAAAAATTAAGATGAACATTAAACCTGGGAGTCATACCTAGGCTTACAGCATAACACTGGGGAAGGGCTCTCAAATTGAGTGAAGGTCAAGAAGGAGTGCAGGGAGATATTAAGCCAGAGCAGAAAAAGAGCATAAGTTGATTTGGGGTCTCAGACAAATAGCATAGCATATGCATTTCAAGTAGGGGCAAATAAACTCTTTTTTGTAATAATAGGAGCAACCAACAAAGCTTACCTACAAAGCAGGAATTTTAGTAAACACAATGGACATCATAGGGAAATACAAAAGACAGAAACACACACATACAGAGTCTTTCAAGCATGTTGGAGGGAAAGAAAAGGCTCTGTATTTTGAAAAGACCTGAAGTTTCTAATCTCTGTAGAGTAGGAAGATGCAAAATAACTTAGATGCTCATAAAATTCATTGTGAGTCAGAGATAATTATTTCTAACACAACAGCTGGTAAAAGAAGTATCAGCTTCATTAAAAGTCAGTTATTACTTTAAAAATAATCAAAATGTATAAAAGAAGCCAGTGGATGCAGGGAAAAAAAAGATAAACCAACAAGTCAGTTATCCAAATGTTTTCATAAAGCTGGTGAAAATTGTTAAGAACATTTTCGCAATAATTTAATGTAACAAAAAACATGCATTATCTCATAGTTTCTGTGGGTCAGGTATTCAGAATCTTAGCTGGGTGGTCTGGCTCAGGGTTTCGCTTAGTATTGTTATCATTATGTCTGCCTGTAGCACAGTCTTCTGAAGGCTTGACAGGAGTTGCGGATCCACTTCCCTGTGCATTCATGTGACAGATGTCAGATTGTCTCAGTTGCTCACCACTTGGGCTGCTTCACAGGGCTGCTCACCAGGCAGCTTACATCCCCCAGAGTGAGTGATGTGAGAGAGTTAGAGAGTTCAAGAGAGAAATGCTAATAATAGTGCCTGTTGTGATCTAGTGCTTAGAGTTGCGTGCTGTCACTTCCACTTTATTGTATTTGTTAAAAACAAGTCACTAAGTTTAGCAAACAGCCAAAGAGAGGGGGTTAGGTCCACCTCTTGAAGAAAGAAGTATCAAAAATGTGTGACTATATTTACAAAACCAGCACATTACCTATTTTAAATCTAAACTCAAAACACAACATAAGAGCCCAGAAAAGATACAGGGAGATAAAGATTAACATGGTAGACCTCAAAAAATTTGAGAGAAAAATTTTTATAGAAATAAAAGCTAAATTGAAAACAAGACAGAAGAGCTAGGTACTGATAAATACATAGAAAAAGCCCATGGAGGACCTGGTACTAAGAAAAATAAAATGAAAATTATTAGATATTTTATAGTATTAAAGAGGAAATGATTTTGATTTTCATTAAAGATGTTTAAACCTATTGGCATTCTCACTCTGTGTAAATCATAGGCTTCATTTCTCTGCAAATAAAACTCAGGCATGAGCCTGTTATTTCCTGTTGTCAGCGAAATAGGAACCAAAGTGATACATACCCTTCTGCATACATGCCATCTTCAAAATGATAAAGATTTTTTGGGGTAGCAAGGTGAAAAAAAATATATATATATATATTTTTTTACATATATATTTATATATATATTTACATATATATTTTTATATATATTTACATATATATAGTTTTAAGATATGAGAAATATCTGAATGCTGATGGGAAAATCTATTAGAGAAAATTTAATCAAAAAGAGAGAGAAAACCTAGAGGAGCAATGATCTCTATTAACCTAAATATTTGAAATCTAGGCACCAGTGAAAGACAAAGAGTTTAGCAAAAGGGCAAAATACACAACTATATATGCCAGCAGGTGGGAGCATGGTGAATGGAGTATGTACAGATTCTCTACTCATTGTTCTAAGTTTTTCATAATAAAGTAAGAAAAGTCCTTAACTAAGAGTGAAGATAGAAGAGGGGTACTTGTAAGTTTTAGGATTAAGGAGAAAAAATGAGTGGTCGTCAAGGAACATAGGAAAGTGAGTGAATTAGAGAAATATAGTGTAATTGCTAAGTAGACTTATGAGTCAATCTGAGGCAATATTAAGAGCCCACTTGACATTTAGGTTGGAAGTTTCTGGCTTATCTTCTATAATGCCTGTCCACATCTCTCCTAGACATCATCTGTTTTGCCTTTTAAGGTCCATTTCTCACCCTTCTCTACCACCCTTCTCCACTCTACTCTTTTCCCTGGAAAGGTGACCAGTACCAGCTCCATCAAAAGGCTTCCTTGCCTTCAGATTTGTGGTTTGCATTCAACAGTAGAAGGCATAGCCAGGAAATAGGAGGCATAGCCAGGTATAGCCAGGTATATAAATATATATATATTTATACACACACACACACATATATATATATATGTTTTTTTTCCTCTGTCCGTAATAACATTCTGCTCATTTCCTTTCAGTCTTAGAAATCCAAACAGTGTCTCTGCCATTTCTAGTCTCAAGATACGCCAACAAACTTTGGTATTTTTCCTAAACCCTGTCCACAACTTTGTAAATAGACCTTTTATTGAACAATCTTTAATTACTCAGTTTGAGTGTTTTATGTTTCTGACAGGGACTCTGCCTGAAGCACTATTAATGACCTGCTTTTCTTTTGAAATTTCTATTACTTTTCTTAATTTGTAGGACTTCCTGTCATATTTTAGACATTAATGCCTTGTGAATTTTAGATATCACAAAGATAGTTTTTAGTTTCTGATTTTCTGTTAGTGTTATCTATGAAGTCCTTCACTGAAGAGAAGTACATAATTTGATGTTGATTTTTCAAAGTGATAACTTCTATAAATAATGACACTATTATTTTCTCCTCACCAATTCCTAAAACTCTTCTGAACATTTTCTTCCCTGTGTTCTTGACTGTACCATCCAGTATCAAGTCAAAACGTTGGGCTTCCCTGAATGTGCTGGTTCTTGCAATTGGACATGCCCCATACTGGAATGCTAAAATTTGTGCTCATGGGCTGTTATAATAAATAATGGTTCCATTTTTAAAATGTATGACTTTTGAGCAGGGTGGCTTTCATAGCCACCTTGTAATATAGTTGCTATACTAGTGAGTATGTTACTGAGTTTCCCGAAGTATAAGTGTGTGGAAAAGGGCAAGGAATTCGCCCCTTGACTGAAATGGGAACTCCCATTTTGAAGATGCACCTGATGCAATCTTGCTGGCATGCAGTTTTTCTTCCCTGATTCTTGGGCCGTGCTATGACTTCTTGAGCGTCTCTTGAATGTCTCATTAATACTAATACTTCAAAGTTTGTGTAGTGCAGTGTCCAAAATGGGATGCTCTTTATAACCTGTAACTCAAGAATATGCAGTAAAAAGCACAAGTAAAGAGATGCCAGTGGGAAATCAATGCCACAGTGAGAGATTAAACCTACCTCTGATTGATAGTGAAAGGTGTCTATAGCAAATAACAGAGGATAAATCTCCTTCGTCTCAGTAAATAAAGTCTGTAGGGAAGCAGGATCATTGTGGAGGAATACTGTCTTTTGCCTTCACTGACCAGATATAAACTTGCTCAAACACTCAGGTGTAACTAGGTGGTTTATAATGAGCTTGTCCTTAGTGTGATTAATGTCTTTGTACTAAATGCCATTTGTAGAGGTGATGATGTTATTGGTTATGGCGGAGAAAGGCCAACACAGGTACTGATATATTGCTGAGTGGTGAATGCAGGCACATGAGCCAATACACTCCATGCTTGTGACTTGGAAAGCACTTGTCAGAGGAAGATATATTGGTTCCAACCTGACAGGGCTCCTATCTTCTCTGGGAGATGTGTGTAAGGTACTTATACAATAGCCTGCAGGAATAAACAGGTCTACACTGCTGCAACAACTCGGCATATACCAGGGCTTCAGAGAAGAATTTGCAGAGACTCCTAAATTTCAAATATAACACATTATAGACAGATAATAGATAGACGGATAGACTGATAATCACATATCTGGGTTTTAGCAGTGACGTGACCAGAGTCCCAAAGGGGCGGTGAAGTCAGTGTTAGTGATCTGGCTGTGAACCTGTAACTGAGTAGAAATTTCCATCTCCACCAATGCAAGGACCAGTTTAAACCTATATTAGAATATGAATATTGGTATTGCAAACTCAAAACCTCTCTGAATTTCAAATTAAAGTTAAGACATAGCAGAAGATGGAGCCTGTGTGTTTAACAGTTTAACCCAGAAAGATTCTCATTTTCAGTTCTGTCTGTGGTATAAATATATATTCAGATTAGATAAAGCCCCAGATTAACTGATGGTATATAAAAAAGATTTTTTTTTTTCTAAAAGGACTAGATAATATTACAGTACTATGTTTGATATGCTAAACATATTCTATATTTTCAGTGTCCAGTATAGTAACTACTAGCTTCATGCAACTACCAAGCACTTGAAAAGTTATTAACAAAGTTGAAAAGCTGGTTTTCAGATTTTATTTAAGTTTAAATGCATTTATTTATTTAATTTATACATTTAAATATAAATGTCAGTAATCATGTGGCTAGTGGCTAACTACACCAGAAACTGATAGAATAGAACATTTCAAAGTACCTAAATTTTTTTGTTTGTTTGTTTTGTTTTGTTTTTTTGAGGTGAAGTCTTGAACTGTTGCCCAGGCTGGAGAGTAGTGGTGCGATCTTGGCTCACCGCAAGCTCTGCCTTCCGGGTTCACGCCACTCTCCTGCCTCAGCCTCCCGAGTAGCTGGGACTACAGGCGCCCACCACCATGCTGGGCTAATTTTCTGTATTTTTAGTAGAGATGGGGTTTTCTGGTGTTAGCCAGGATGGTCTCAATCTCCTGACCTTGTGATCCACCCGTCTCGGCCTCCCAAAGTGCTAGGATTACACGAGTGAGCCACCACGCCCAGCCATACCTAAATATTTTTTAATGCTGCATTAGCAGTATGTCACCATTTCACAATTGACATATTCATTTTTATTTTATTTAGTAATTTAGTAATTACTTATTTAGTAATTTAGTAATCTTTATAATACTTTGTTTATAATCAGTAGGTTTTTTCATAACAGCATTTCTAGTTTGTGATAATTTTATGTTTAGAGTGTTATTTTCTTATTTTATAGCACTCCTTTAGATCATAAAATGCACCATAGGTTATGATTAGTTTCACTTGTATTCTGAAAAAGATGAAAGCTATTAAATCTTTGATCAGCAGGTAGTGACATGGACAGATATGTTTTATTAGGTCATTTTGACAATATACTTATTGGACAAGGCTAAGGATAGAGTCAAGTAATCTAGTTAGAAAACTGTTTCAGTTTTCAAAGCAGGAGAAACTGAGTGCATAAAGTTTGAGCAGTGAGGCCGGGTGCAGAGGCTCACGCCTGTAATCCTAGCAATTTGGGAGGCTGAGGTGGGTGGATCACCTGAGGTAAGGAGTTCGATATCAGCCTGGCTAACATGGCAAAACCCCATCTCGACTAAAAAATGCAAAAATTAGCCTGGCATGGTGGCGTGTACCTGTAATCCCAGCTACTTGGGAGGCTGAGGCAGGAGAATCTCTTGAACCCAGGAGATGGAGGTTGCAGTGAACTGAGACCATGCCACTGTACTCCAGCCTGGGTGACAGAGAAAGACTCTATCAAAACAACAACAACAACAACAAAAAAGTCTGGGCACTCATATTGATAGATGGATTTGAAAGATTTTTCTGAAGATAAATACCAATATTAGTGACCACTTGAGTAGTCTTCTAAAAATTTACATCTAGATATGATGTACCTCTTAGTCTATGAATATAGCATTGCAAATCTTTCAAATGGAGGCAACTCTAGTTTCACATTTTAAAAAGTTGAAAATGATTGCTATGTATGATTCCCTTTGCTGCCTCACTGGCTCACGTAAACAATACTATTATTGTAATTAGTCATCCTTAAAAGCAAACAGCTCTGAGCATCAAAGTATCTTTTGGGAAGCTTATTATTTTAAGTGACATAAAATCTACCTCACTGCCTGTTAGATAGTAAGAGGAAGTTTTATCTGTCACAACCAAAAATTCCAGAAGTAAAGCTAGATCAAGTAAGGTTTGGTCCATCATCTCAAATATTTTCAACAAGGATGATGATAATTTTGGTCTGTTTTGCACTGCCTTCTCTGTGAGCCAAAAAAAAAAAAAAAAAAAAAAAAGGTTTTCTTCACATCTATTCACCAGCTTTGCTTTGCAGTTGGAAATAAGGTGCAATTTCAGATTTTATACCTTCAATAAGAAGGTTGATAAGAGTCTATCTATGTCGTAACCAAGGAAAAGACAAAGAACTTTGCTTTGCCGGAATCCATAGAAAATGTATTTTTTTTCATGGGCCAGCACTAGTTTCTGTCTCTATTTTTGAAAAACAAAAAACTATTTTGCTTAGGGTCATCAAATAAGCTTATTGAATTAAGTCTTTAGTGTCCACTTATGAAGAGGACGGGAATTGGCATAAATAACAACTAACCCACATTCCTGAGATTAGGTAGTAATTAACAATCGTTTCAAAATTCCAGATACTATTATTTTTAAAAGAGGTTGAAAAATGCTGAGTGCCAATATCATTGTTACCTGGCCATGGAATAGTTATAATTTCAGAAATCTTTAGGAGATGTATTTTCTGCCAAAAGCAACATTGATGATATTCTTATAACTGTTGCCAAATATCAGGGGTTAATATACTGAAACAGATTTATCTCAGGTTTCCAGCACACTAAAAAATTCTTTCATTCTGATTATTAAAGATCTATCAGTTAAAACAATAAAAACACACAGTAGCTCATGCCTGTAACCCCAGCACTTTGGGAGGCCGAGTGGGTGGATCATTTGAGGTCAGGAGTTCAAGACCAGCCTGGCCAACATGGTGAAACCCTGTCTCTACTAAAAATACAAAAAAATTAGCTGGGGGTGATGGTGGGCGCCTGTGATCCCAGCTGTTTGGGAGGCTAAGGCAGGAGAATTGCATGAACCCAGAAGGTGGAAGTTGCAGTGAGCCGAGATTGCACCATTGCACTCCAGCCTCGGCAACAGAGTGAGACTCCATCTCATAAAAACAAAAATCAAAAAAAAAAAAAAAAAACAAAACCAGAAAATAAAAAATAAAAACATCAACAACGAAATGATTGACATAAAAATGTGTCTAATAATATTTTAAATTAGGAAATTAATTTTGGTATGCTTCATAAATAAAACATAATGGATTAGCATTACAATGGGCAACTTCATTTTTAATCGTAAGCACTTGAATACATTTCAAGGGTTTATCTGTGATGTTGTATCAGTGAAGCATTAGCAAAATGTTTCTGTAATTTGTGTCATCTGAGAAAAATTAATTTAAAGCAAAGTGTTGGGTTAAGAGGTCAATCTAAATTTAAATTGAAATGTTAAGGACCCACACAAAGCTTATACCCAGAAGACCAACTTCTACTACATTATTTCTTCAAATTGTAACAGATTCTATTCTGAGACAATGAATTCTGACCTTATATTAATTGGGAAACCAAAGTTTGGTTTTGTTTTTCTTTAACAATATCAAAAGAGAATAAAGAGAAGAATGCACTGAAGTAATAGAGAATATATATATATATATATACACACACACATATAGAAACAAGCACACACATAGACACATGTATCATAGACTCTATATATAGAAAGATATAGATATCTATATAGAGAGAAATACGTACATTATATCTACATCTATCTATATATCTATATCTGTAAGTCTATCTATATCTCGAGAGAGAGAGAGAGAGAAAATGTGTGTGTGTGTGTGTGTGTGGGGACGGGGGAGCTGTCCTCATCCAGGATGTTGTTTCCATGTGGGCCAGAAGTAGTGAACTTAAATCCTTTTTTGGTGAAAATTATGGTTATTCCTTAAAACCAAGAAGGAATCTCTAGAAATCTGAAGGCTCACATAATTAATAAAAAATACATAAAACCACAAATAAGATAATACGTAAATATGGTGACTTCTTAGATAATAATATCTTGCAAATTTAAGTAAGTATAATTCTTCATGGCAGTCACCATGAGAGGTTGTAGAGTTTATCAACGCCATTATTAAAATGGAAGAATTTCTACTTTGAATGAATTTTTATTCGAGTTCTGCCTTTGAATATTCTCAATTATTATTTCTATCTTTTGAAAGCATTCATCCACTAATTCATCCATGCATTAATGTCCAGGGCAGCCCTGATGAAATAGCTGGGAAAGTTCTTTTTTTTTTTTTTCTCGAGACAGAGTCTTGCTCTGTCACCCAGGCTGGAGTACAGTGGCACGATCTTAGCTCACTGCAAACTCTGCCTCCTGCGTTGAAGCAATTCTCCTGCCTCAGCCTCCCAAGTAGCTGGGATTACAGGTGCTCGCCACCATGCCTGGTTAACTTTTTGTATTTTTAGTAGAGATGGGGTTTCACCACATTGGCCAGGCTGGTCTTGAACTCCTGACCTCAGGTGATCTGCCTGCCTTGGCCTCCCAAAGTACATATTACCTGTAGTAAAGCTGATTTATGCTGAGGAAAGTTTATTTTTTCTAAAATGGTGGTCATGACAATCATTGCATCATAGTAAATCTTTTAACAATTCTATATTATAATGTTATTTGGCACCAGGTCGGGTGAAAGGATAGGCAGGTTAGAAATCTGTCATACATTATCAGTATGAGCCTAACTGAAATATACCTTGGACCTTTGTGTTTTCAAACTTAAACTTCTCTGGATAAATCAATGTATGCAGTATTTATGTAGTAGAACAAAAATATCAAATGTATTCAATAAAATACATGATGATTTTTACCATCTGCTTTATTCAATCTTATTGTATTATTAATGTTTAGTGTTGGTTATACATATTGTGGTTTACCTGTCTAAATTACTTTTGGAGGTAGTTACACAATTTGTTAAAAGTATTGCCTACCACTTCTTTGCCCATATCTATATTCTGAAATTAAAAAATGAAATATGTTTACACATGTGTGTATACCATACACACACACACGCACACATAGAACATATATATTAACTATTTTTATTAAGAAATCACAGTTCTTATAAAACACTTTGGAGTACCATAATGGCCAGATATTGATACAGATGTAGATATATTTGTAAAGAAAAGTTATTTAGGACATTGATCATTTAAAAGTGCACAATGGACTAAATTGACGCTAAGATAATTGTGGCTGTCTGTATCTGACTCTACGCAAACATTAAAAATTAAAATAAAAAACTCTACAGTTCATATGATAGATAAAAATTGCATATAAATCACAACTTCAGCACCATGTGAATGAAGACACTATCATAGTCCTCAAATTACCTATCAGTAGACAACAGGCTTACAACAGCAAAATGTCCAGTAGAATTATAGTTCTGTTGTAAGCTTGTGGGAAGAAGTCTAAAGATATTCCACAGAAAAGAAAAATGATGAAGTCACAGATGAAGCACAAACAACACCACTCACAGAAAGAGAGCGTCAACGCTAAGTGTTAAAATAGAGAAGACACGTATGACATTTGCCAGTTTACAGAATTAAGTGCAGAGAAGAGCTTCAAAGCAAATAGACTGAAAATGGTAACCTAAAGAACATTATTTGGAATAGATAAGAGAATAAAGAAAGAAGGGAAGAGGTTTTTGTTGTTGTTGTTCTTGTTGTTTTCAGGTTTGGCAATGCAGTAAAAAATAAGTAAACATAAGACAAGATGAAAAAGTTACGGATCACACACAAACAAGAGGAAATACAATACAGCCCCAAATCTCTCCCTTCCCACCAGTGCCACCATAAAGTAAGCCACTACAGAAATTAAAAAAAAAAAAAAAAAAAAAAAAAATTCTCAAGCTAAGCACACTACCTGTACAAATGACTAAAACTAGGAAAAAAGAGACAAACTTCATGAATCATTAATGGAGGAAAAATTAAAAAATGGGAATTGAAATAATTAAGTTGAACCCTATTTGAGAGACAATATTGCAGCAGAAGAAAACTGTTACACAGCATACCAAATATTATTTAATATTTTCAAACTTAAATTTAGAGTTGTATCTTAAAAATAGAATCTTAAATTCAGAAACTAAGAAGAGATATAAATAATAAGTAAGAAGAAATAAGAGAGTAGATCATATTCAAACAAGAAAATCTTGTTTAAAAAAAACAAAGCAGGCTCAGAAATGAGGATTACATTACAAAGTTTCCATTGGAAAATATTTTAGAATCAATATCTAAGAAGTCATATTGAAGAGAGCTTGGGAAGTTATTAAGAAAATAAATATGTGCTACAGAAAGTAGAAAGGGTCAGAGGGAAAGAGTTATGATGGAGTATAGGCAAAGATGGTCCAACATATATAAAACTGAATTCTTTTTGAAAAAGCACAAAACCATGGAAGAGAATTAATATTTAAAACTAAAATTCAAGAAACTGAAATATAAGAGAAATCCTAAATCCACATACTGAAAATTTTCACTACACACAAGAAAATTGAGAAAGAATTATGAACCCTGACAAAAAGCCTCACAAAAATATTAGATGTTAAAAATAAGATAAAAATCTTCAAGGCCTCTGTAATTAGGTTGGTGTCACATTTCTCACATGTAATACATGAAGCAAGCTTACTGTTGAAGCAGCATGAAAAAAATACAAGAAAGTATAAGTTAAATATTTTATACTCTAGTCTCACTACTCTTTAAGTGTCCAGTATATTTTTTTAAAAAAAGGTTTAAATATGGAAGAACTCAGGTAAAACTGTACTGATGAGCTCTTCTCAAGGAATTAATTGTGGGATGAATGCCAATGAACTAAGAGATGACTAGGGTAACCTTAACAAAAGAGTTGATAATGAGCATTTATATATAATTATTTATCTAAGACTTTTAAAAAAGGTACAGAAAATGGTGGAAAAGTAGTAGGTCAAATATTAATGTTCTGCCAAATTGGAAAGTACATATAAATCTTATTAGAGAAGAAAGAGGTGAAGAGAAGAGTAAAATAAGAATAATGATAGCTCTACACATAATAGGCAGAAGTAAAATATAATAGTTTTAGATAAACATAATAAAATAAAATGATAATAAATGATTACATTAGCCAAAAAGAGGATTATAGGCACTAAAAATGTGAATACACAAAAGATGTGATGGGACATCTGGGTGAATATTCGTAAGTATTTTGCCAAGCAGTCCCCCTTAAACCCTAAAAACTCACTGGAGTAGACCAGCAACCCCTAATAAAAGCACTTCTGCTGACTGAACTGATGGCTAACCCTGTCAAGGCTTATCCATTAAAAAGTAAAGATAGCCTGTATTGTATTAGGTATTAGTCTCTTAGTCTGAGTTTTCCAGAAGACTAGAACTAATACAATAGATGGATGAATAGATAGATCTAGATAGACAGATACAAAAAGACAGATATAGATAAATAGATATAAAGAGATATAGATAGGTAGACATATATATTATTATATTTATTACATGGATTCATATTATATATGTTACATATAAATATTACTTATATATATATATATATATATAGCTATAAGGGATTGCATCATGCAATCATAGAGTCTAAGTCTAAGATCTGCCATTGGTAAGCTAAACTGGGTGTACTAGAGACCCAGGATAACTGACAGTGTCTGTTCCAGTGTAAGTCCAAAGACCTGAGAACCAGTACAGCTAATAGTATAAGTTCTAGTTCAAGTCTCAGCCCAAAAGCAGAAGAGCAATACCCTCACCCTGAAGATAGTAGGACAAATAAATAACATTTTCTTACTAACTTTTTTTTTTTTTTTTCTATTCAGTCCTTCAGCAGATTGGATGATGTCTTCCCACCTTGGGGAGGGCAATAGGCTTTACCCAGTGTACCAATTCAAATGGTAACCTCATCCAGAAACATCCTTACAGACATACCCAGAAAAAAAAAAGTGTGTCAAATATCTGGGCACACAGAGGCCAAGTCCAACTAACACACAAAAATAACCATCTGATACTCTTTCTTTAAGAGCTACCCTATCTTTTCTGCAAAACTGATAACTAGGTATAGATTTCAGAATTTAAAAACCACCTGGATACGTACCAAAATAGAGAAGAAAATACACACTAAAGGTGCTACAAGAATTTGCTAGCATGTAGCAACATAAGCTAGGGAGTTCCATTGGAACTGGATTTTGCTGATAACTTGATCAAGTGGCCAAACAGTAAGAGTGGAAAAGCAAAATCTTATTAAATTGTGATCACTTTCTTAGGAAAAATAACTCCTTGGTAAAGACCCAGAGCATGGGTGAACTAACTGTTAGGGTACTTTTAAGAAGCCTGGAGAAAACTATTTAGTTTGGGCTACTATAATAAAGCATGATAGACTGGGTAGTTTATTAGACACAGGAATTTATTTCCCACAGTTCTGATGATTGGAAGTACAAGATCATTGTGTCAGCATGGTCAAATTCTGTTGAGGGCCCTCTTCTAGGTTTGCTGATAGCTTTTGCCCTGTTTCCTCATATGCAGGAAAGAAGGTGAGATAGCTCTCTGGGATTCCTTTTTTTTTTTTTTTTTTTTTTTTTTTTTTTTTTTTTTTT